>NC_140969.1:76695208-76832708 GCF_056783735.1 Eptatretus burgeri | reverse complement strand
ATAAAAAAAATCACAATTACCAGAAATGTGAACATTTAAAAAGTCTTTATATCTCAGAAACTGAGCTGGAGAAATCCTGAAAAAAATATTTTGTGGATCCCTCTTAAAACTCCCAATCAATCGCTGAAATAAAATGAGCGAGTGAAGAACTTCTGACAGGAAAAGCTGATTCTTTGGGCCTCTCACTCTCTCAATGCAGACAGGTCGGTGGTCTTTCTGTCTTCTACCGTCTCCTCTCCTGTGTCGCCCCCCTGCTCTGCCTGCTATCTGCCCCCCCACCCCCCGCCATATCTCCGCAGGGTGCTCAAGGTCCACCAACAACCCCCTTCTGGTAAAACTACCAAAATCACGAATCACTGCTCACCATCACTCTTTCAATCCTCTGTTTTCCCCACCTCTGGAATAAACTCCCACACTCTCTTCAATCCCACTCTTCCCTCCAGGTCTTCAAAAGAGCTGTTCACCGCCATCTCTGATCTTCCCCCGTCCAGAACCATTGATCTTTTCTACCCCCGTTCATCCACCCCAAACCCACCTCCTTCAAATTCCTTGTTTTCCTTCCTGAAAGTCCCTAAAGTGTCCATCTTGTATACCCTGTGTATCCCACCCCATCCCTCTCCCTTCCACAGATCTCCTCATGTCTATGTTCCCCACCATTTTGTGCTTCTCTCTCCCACCCCTCTTGTCTCCTGCTCCCTTTGTTATATGTTGTGTGTGTTAGCAATAACACGAGCCTCGACAATGTATATTAAAAAAAAACAATAAATAAAAAAAAGACATCACATATTCGAATTTCACGATGGAAAGAGCAAATTCAGATCTTATAATTTGTGAATACATCTAGGTACATAACTCTATCAATAATGACCCGATCAGTCAATCACAAACAAAATGGGCACGCATGTCGGATAGTCAGAACAGATGAAAATCACTCATTCCTGCGATTCAAGGTCAAAGGCAATAACTAGAGAACACAGCGAAGTCAATGTTACATCTATATCTAAATAGAGCTCAGCCTCGGTGTGTGTGCGTGCGTCCGTCCATCCGTCCGTCCTTCCTTCCGTCCTCAGTCCCCCCCCCCCCCAATCCGTCCAGCCATGTGACTATATGTCTTAAATACTGATTAAAAGTTTCCATTGTGGAACAACAATAACAAATTAAAAAGTTCAGGGTTTTCACCATGTACGAGCTTTTAAATGAGCTATTTACATTATTTATACAATAAAATTAAAATAACTCCAAAGCAAAGAGAAAGTAGGCCTCGACGTTTCTGGGATCATGCCCCACCACCCATCGACAGGAGGAAGTAACTGGAACGAATGAATACAGCTTTTAAATCAAGTCCTCACCCACCCCACCCCTCTCAATTGGCTGATTTATGGTAGGATGATGATTGGCTATTTATTGTGAGGTGCTCATTGGCTGTTGAATGCATGTTATTGATTGGTCAGTACATTTTGCTCATCATTGTCCAATGCACTCAATGTATTGCAAGCTGTCGTTTATACAGTAGGTGTTGAATTGTCAATAAGGGAGAGCCAGATATTGCTTGTAGCTATCCCATTTTCTTGAGGGATCATGCGATATCAATATATCTCCATAGCCTCTCTGATTCTCCATGTGTGCCAGTGATTGATTGATGTGATAAGTTTGCTATCTGACAATAATATGCGATGATTATTGTTCTGTGCATGATTGACAATTGCTGATTTTTCCCCTCTTCTATTACATGCCTGATGTTCTTTCAATCTCGTGGTGAACGTCCTGCCAGTTTCACCAATGTAAACTTTGCCACATTCACATGGGATGCGGTAAACACTTGGATGGTGGTTAGGAAGCCTTCTGTCCTTATGGGTGTGAAGAATAGATTCAAGCTTATGTGTCGAGCGATGGCGTCCTGTTATATTAGCAGTCTTGAGAATGTGTTGTGTATGGTGTGATGTACTTCCAATAAAGGGAAGAGTAGCATGTGCTCCAGCTTCCGGTGTTGGATCATGAGTTCTTGGTGGTCCAGTGATGATCTTGTGAGTGGGATAACCGTTGAATTTAAGGACATTGGTGACGTGGCAGAGATCCCGATGCAGGTTGTACTTATCGCTGATGGTGTAGGCACCACGGACAAGAGTGCTGCTCACAGACTGGAGAGTTGAGCGATGATGAAAAAAAGGAGTAGTTGAGGTAACGATCTATATGAATTGGTTTCCTGTATACTTTAAGAGTGGTTTGCCATTGGGAGGCTTGGAAATGAAGATGTCAAGCAAAGAAATTGACTGTGGTTGCTCAACTTCCATAGTGAACTTGATGTTGCAGTGCTGATTGTTAAGGTGTTGAAGAGCCCTATTCTCATCTATTTTGTTTTGTTTTTTTGGACCCGGATTCGGTGGTTATAAACGACCGCTAAGGGGGAGCAGTAGGGTCGTCTCCACCGAACACCCTGGAATTTAGGTCGCGACTCTCGGATAAGTCCAAAAGGTCACGAGTCCCTTAGCGGACCGTGGTCGCCAAATTTCGACAACGTGGGGGTAGGGTTAATTGGCCAATTTCAATATACACAAGTATCCACGTCGTATAACTACCGGGGAAAACCACACCCTCGACGGACCTCGGGCGGAACGCGCCGTTGACTGAGCCCGATCCGGGTGTAAACCGAGCAGGGATTACCAAGATCCGTCGGTCCAAATGAACAATTTACGGCACGAACGGCCTCCCTAATTCCCAATACGCACGCACCGTGCTAAACCAATGAAAGAAAGTGACAGACAACGAGCCGGTACGTTGAACAATTGGGGGTTTATTTAGCATGGGGCAGGGGAGCACAAAGAGCAGAGTTAAAACCGAATATGAGAAATGCAATTTACAAGGAACACAGGCACTTAACAGTTTCTACTTAGACGGGGCCCACGGACACACACACACACACACACACACACACACACACACACACACACACACACACACACACACACACACACACACACACACACACGAAACGGACCCCGTGGGTCTTTATTCGGCCCTTCAGCCCAGAGGGAAGGCGAGCTAAGGGAACAGAGCCTGGCCGGGTACCTTCCCACCTCGTGCGGTCACACCGGGCTCCAACCAACCATGGTGGGAGTCGAACCCACGTCCCAAACTCCACGGGCCCACAACCCTGGCTGCTCGGCCACCACCACCATGAGGAGCCACCACAAAGAACCACAGACCACGACCGAGACCAAGCCACCACGACAGACTAAAAGCAATCGGCCATGATGACTGCAGTACTCTTGTTCTGACAACCACTCTACTCTTTCTCTTCTCTGGCCACTCACCTCCTGATTCGACGAAGGGCGCGCTCTTGCCCTCATGGGCGGAGTCAGCTCTGAGGCGATGATGCGAAGAATGAAGGAGATTTGTTGGCGATGTAAAACACCTGACCATAAAAGAAACACGGAGTGCACGCATGAAATGAACCCATTAGACAGAAGGACGGGGCCCTGACTATAAACACATACTTATCGAAATAACTGAACTGCGGGGACTCTGGCTCTTTGTGTGCAAATGGCTGCCAGATTCGTAACAATATTACCAGAAAGCAAAGATGTCATCTACATAACGTGGCCAGAGCTTAGGTTTAAATGGTGCTGAGAGGGGGGCTGAGCATTCAAATTATTCCATAAAGAGGTTTGCAACTCTGGGTGAGAGTGGAGAACCCAAATCAGCACCTTCCTTTTGTTGGTAGAACTAATCTGGCCATGTATTGGAGAAAACTCTTGTTCGATGGAAAGAGCCATTAATTTTCCTCTCCGTTGCTGGTGTTGGATCTCGGGAGAATAAATAATATATGTCTATTATTTACGTACTATTGGAATGTACCTTTCGACCCTTTAGACTGCTGAGACCCCTTAGAACTTTGAAGACCCTCTCTCATCCTGAGGACTCTTAAGACACAAAAGACGCCCAAGACCCCCAATATCTTGAAAACCCCCATTGACCCCAAAACCCCCGAAGAACCCCATAGACCCCGAAGACCCAAAAGACCCCAAAAACACAAGACCCAAAAGATCCAAAGACCCAGAAGACCCAAAAAACCATAAAGACCCAAAAGTCATCAAAACCCCAAAAGACCTCAAAGACGCAAAAGACTCTGAAAACCCCAAAAAACCCTGAAGACTCCAAAGACCCAAAAGTCCTGAAAGACCCAGAAATCCTAAAAAGACCCCAAAGATCCAAAAGACCCCGAAGACCCAAAAGACCGCAAAACCCCATTACACCTTAACACCATTTTGATGCCTGACACCCTTCAGACAGATTAGACAGCTTAGACCTTTGACCTCTTAGACCACCTGGACCTTCTTATATCACAAATGAAATTTCAAATCAATGCAACATCAGCAATATTACAAAGAAATTTGTAGAAAAGAAATGTTTGTATTATGAATGGTATAAATCATGCCAACACAGCAAATCTGTGACGTCAATCTCTGCAACGACGTGTGGATAAGCGAGCGCAGTGAGCCAAACCATGCCAGTCATTCCGAAAAGTGCTCAATAACATAAATATTGTGACGTATTTACATGGTGGAATTGTTGTATTATGGATATGCATTATTCAGATATTCGTTGAGGGCAGAAAGGCATCAAAAATGTACATGAATAATGTGGTCATGCTGTCAAAATATCAACACACACACACACACACACACACACACACACACACACACACACACACACACACACACACACACACACACACACACACACACACACACACACACACACACACACACACACACACACCATCGACGCTTTTCAATTTCACCTTTCTACTTTTCCTGAAAGCAAAGTCGTCAATAATGTCACACTTCAGACTTCGTCCGAACTCCCTCTCGATGGAGATGATGGCCAGGTGTTCCTGCCTGTCCTGTGACATTGTGGAGCGCACGTCACTCTTTATTAGCTTCAATATTGAGAAAGAGCATTCTGCAGATGCAACAATTCCCGGCATCATCAGTGAGACCCTCGGAGAAACGTGGACATTTGGATGAGTGTCAAAGAGGGACTTTTCAGTTATATAACTCACTGTTTCAAGTGGACAACATCGACTAAAGATAAAAAATTAATAATAATAGTACATGGAAGGAGCGTACAAACAACAACCACAACCACCACGACAAAAACGAACTGTGTGTGCTCTGAAAGGTCCGTGTTTCGTCGTTTCACTGTATTTTTCATCCTCATTGAGATTTACAGTGAGATATGTAATACGTTTGTGAAGTTCAACATGAAGGCTTTTCATTGAACCCGTCCGTGAAGCGATTGGCAGCCGGTAGGCATGCATGATGGGTTGTGTTGTTGGAAACATCTGTGTTGCACAACTGAACTTTCGAAATATGCTTTGAAAAAATTTCAACCTGATGGTGGGGGGGGGGGGTGCTCTTTGTGGGTGCCCCCTGCGGTTGCGAGCTCCACGGGTGCCTCGTGGAGGTCCTGCCTATAAGGACAAAGATGGTAAATGGTCCTTGGCTGCGTTGACCACAAAGACAAGACCTTTACCCCCATAAGGCCATAATGAATACCTTATCAGCCAGCCACCACCCTGCCCTTATCACTGCAAGGTGGTCCACTGGAGTTCGCGGTTTTTACCTTTTAACCGCTGATTTTTGGCGCGCTTTTACTCTTTTAGACAGTTCAGCCTGAAATAAATGAAAGTTAAAGGTCGACTCCAGTGGATGCTTCTTGCTTCCAAGACTAGTCTGTTAATTCAGCTGAGGTTTCATGTATCTCGTTACTGTGCACATCTCCATTGTATTTTGGTTCATTCACTCGTTTGGAGCGAAGCCTGGTGTTGGCTCAGTGGTTAGGGTGGTGGCTTGGGATCCAAGGGTCCTGACTTCAAGCCTCGTTGCCCGCTGAATTACTTCACCAGGAGGTTGACTCAGCCTGCCATCCTTCCGAGGTCGGCAAAATGAGTACCAGCTTGCTGGGGATGATCAAGTCATTTGAGTATCCTGCGTCGGAGTGGCGACCCATCCAGGATTGTTTCCAATAGCCAAGGAAACTGCTTTGGCAGCACCGACGCTCTGTACAGAGTATGGTTCCAATGGATGGACTCGTTTGGAGCACATGGCTGCGATTTGCAACATTCTTTGGGAACGCTGCTGTGTCGCTGATGCAATGCTCTTTTGTAGGTTTGGGCAGGAATTATTGTTCAGGGTGCTGGCGATAGCTCACCTACTCTTCGTCAAAAGTGCGATCTTTAACGTTCAGTGGGAAATCCCAGCAGATAGGATGCCCAGCTTAGCATCCAACCAAGGGACGGTGGCAACGGTCTGCTGGGCAAAGCACCAACCAACAGTTTACAAGTAATAATATAAGCATTTTTAAAAATAAAAACGATGTGGGGATGTTCCTTCAACAAGTATGTAAACAAGGTGGGGATGATCACAATAAATAATCATGTGAAATCATCCCTACATCTTTCTTTGAATGATGGTTGTCCCCACACAGGACACCAACTGTGTGTGTGTGTGTGTGTGTGTGTGTGTGTGTGTGTGTGTGTGTGTGTGTGTGTGTGTGTGTGTGTGTGTGTGTGTGTGTGTGTGTGTGTGTGTGTGTGTGTGTGTTGCATTAACTTAGATCCATACATTTCAAAACTTGTCCAATATTTGCCACAAACAATATAATTAATTGTGCAGTAACTAGATCTGACAAATTAAAAACGAAACACAAAATCCTCCCAACAACCCCCAACCCCCCCCCTTATTTCAGCAGGGCGCTCACGGTCCACCAGCAACCCCCTTCTGGTAAAACGACCAAAATCACGAATCACTGCTCACTTTCACTCTTTCATTCCTCTCTTTTTCCCCCAATTTGGATAAACTCCCACACTCTCTTCAATCCCACTCTTCCCTCCAGGTCTTCAAAACAGTTGTTCACCACCATCTCTCATCTTCCCCTATCCAAAAACAAGATCTTTTCTACCCCCGTTAATCCCTGCCAAACCCACCCCCTTCAAATTCCCTGCTTTCCTTCCTCAAAGTCCCTGTTGTGAAAGAAACTGAAAGACCTTGCAGTGTCCATCTTGTTTACCCTGTGTATCCTGCCCCATCTGTCTCGCCTTCCACAGATCTCCTCACGCCTGTTTCACACTGTTTTGTGCTTCCCTTTCCCACTCCTCTTGTCTCCTGCTCCTCTTCTTGTATGTTCTGTGTGTTCGCTCTTTTCTTTTATTTTGTATACCTTGTCGAGGCTCATATGAGAGCTAACACACAATGCACAGCAAAGGGGTGGGGGGGGAGTGGATCTGTGGAAGGGAGATAGACGATAGGGCATGTGGTCCTAAGAGCTTGTCTTGTGGTCTCCATCTCCCGACTAAATAAAACTTATTTTATAATTAAGTTAAATATTTTTTATGAATTAATTATCGTTCATATTCCAGCGTCATCGGTTGGAGCATTTTGTTGAATTTTAGGTTAGAATAACTAATATTTCGTCGGTAAAATAATTATCACGATCTCGATATTTATCCAATAAAATTGTATGTTTCATTTATCAACGTTGCTGTGATTTTTCATTTTTGAAAAGGATTCAATCAGCAACATCATACGAGAGTGCTGCGGTTCGGCAAATAGCGGGTCACGTGTGTAAACAGATGCTGTTTGGTGAAAAGTATCGGTGAAAAATGGCATCAGTTGGTGTCAAATTTGGTATAAAAAATAGGTGTTATGCACATGTTCCAGGTGCCAGTGGTGATATTGTGCCATTTACCGAAAAAAGGTGGAGAACATTCTTGAGTGCTGGAGATATTTGGAGCGATTTGGTGGGAAACCAGGCCGATTTAGCGAGGTCTTTCGGCCGCGATCATGGTTTACACTGCAGCGCATGTGAAAGTGCATTGCCGGTCCCTGAAACTGCGGGTTGCCACGCAGTGTGTTACCGGTATTTCACTGATTCTACCAAGCAAAAACGTGCCCAAACTGCTAAACAGAAGCATCAGAATGTCACCCAATCATCCGGTAAGTTTAAAAGTAGCCTACAAATACATCACGAATGAGAAAATTACATGTACAATCACGTAGGGAGGCCTATGATATTGGGTCAGGTCAGTCCCAAATGTTGCGATTTGTGTAGTCTACATGAATCGTAAAATGTGGGACTTTTGTTTTTACATGTAGTAGATCGATTCCATATATCTTCGGGCTTTTTCAATATTCTGACATAACCCCGCCCTACAAAAGGTAGATGCCGACTACAGATATCCCTGTTGGAGGATTTATAACACGGGAGTCTAGGGTCTCGGTAGGGAGCCAACCTGCACCCTGCAAGACCCCGCAAAATGTTTGCTACATGACTTGATAGCAGACCTTTCCAAATATATTCTACCAACTTAATCATTAATCATAATCATTTTTTCCTCCCTTGTGAATGATTGTTTAAAATTCATCAGTTTTGATGTAATTTAGAATGTGCAATTTCTAACAGAAAAAAAATGTGTGCAGTTTTGAATGTTGAAATTTAGGTTGGTATTCCTTTACATAAAAATAAGAGTCAGTTGGGGGAGGGAAAGAAAATGTTTTGAATTTTTTTTGTTTCTGCCTAACATGTGAACTGTATTTATCTGGTAGTCCATGTTAGTGCAGTAATTATAACTGCAGCAAAACTTGACAATTAAAAAAAATATCTCAACAGTAGAGATACGAATACCAAAGAGAAGGTTCTATTTAGAGAAGAAATATATTTCAGTAGGTTGCCACATACACTTTTTGATTAGTTTTTAAAGGAAAGTACAGCATTTTGAGGTTTGAAAATCTAGTTATTTCATTTTAAAAATACAGAGGAAAATTCTTCCAAGGAGCCATTTGCTTTAGAAAATGTTTCTTTTTAAATCCTTTATAGTGCTTCACAAACTTATATTTTTCCCAATTTAACCTATTTTATAATGGAATTGACCATTAATATGTGTAATTTCAGCAAATTTTTAGATTAAGAAATCCTTACCCACAATTTTCATTTTTAAAAATGATGCATTTTGGTTGTTTTTGGAAACTTTTTTTTTGAAGCCAAGCAGATCTGCTGCACATGTGTGTAAATTGATTGTTCCATCAGTTATATGTATGAAAGATTAGGCCTAAAAATTGTTGTGTTGACCTCCACTGACAAGAATCACTAGAGCATTTGATTTTTTTTTAATGTTCAATCAAACAAACTTCTGTTTTACTTTATAAAAAAAAAAAAAAAAAAAAACATGCATGCCAATGTACCGACCCACCTGTAAATTCCACGAGAGCAAAATAACATTATTTTCTTAAGCCTCTGTTTTTGATTGTGCATGTGTTTGTTGTGGTTTTTTTTCTGATTTTGTAACAGTACATGTATACAGTTATGAGTTTAATATTTTGTGTTTGTTGTATACAGAACTGGATCCCTCTGCATTTTCTTCAAGCGGAGACAGAGACAAACATACATCTGCTACATCTGGTGCAAGACACTTGCGTTCCACTTCTAACATTGCAAAACAGCTGACTAAATCTTCTCACATCTTGCCAACAGTTTGTATCGTATGCAGGAGTGGTAAGACATTTCAGGATTCAAGAGGCAGAAAGCAGAAAGAACCATTGACACTTTGTGAACAGATTGATGGAGGCAAGCTTCGACCAGCTGCAGAGGAAAAAGATGACAAAAATATTCTTGTTCATATCAGAGATCGTGACTGTGCAGCTATAGCAGTCAGATATCACCGGAACTGCTTCAAGGGATACACAGAATATTTGAGAAGATCTAACCCTCGATATGTTCATGCAGCTACAGAACAGATATATTCTCAAGCATTTGACAGTTTTTGTAACAATACAATTGACCAGAAAATTCTGAAGAACAAAGAGATCTACCGGCTTACGTCATTGAAATGTATATTTGATAAGGCAGTAAAAGACATTGAAGGGAAGGACTCGTCCAACTACAAAACCCAAAGCCTGAAACAAAGAATCAGAAGGAGATATCCCCAGCTTTGCTTCATTCAGCCCCACAAAAAATAACAGAGGGAACTGGTATACATTAACACCCTATCAGCTGAAGAGCTTGTAAGGGATACGGTCACCTCAGAAACAGACACAAATACAACCAACACAGATACAACTGATGCTGAGGAGTCTCCACCTCCAGTGAAGCGGCCAAAACAGTGCAACAGAAGACAGGTCGTAACTCAAATATCATCATTAAGAGAGCGTTATTCAACAGCCCGAGATCTGAAGAATGCTGTGATGGATACAACAAACTCTACAACTCTTCCCTGGGCTCCAACCTCAGGTGACTTAACCATGGATGCTGCCCGCCAGATAGTTCCAACCATGCTATACAACTTTCTTGCATGGGTTGTTGGAGCATCTGATGATCCAGAGGGTGTAAACCATGTAAAGGTTGGTGATGTGCAAGACCATCGAATATTAACCATTGCCCAGGACATCATCTACCAAGCTACTAAAGGCAAGACAATGTTACCGAAGCAGTCATCTCTAGCAATGTCGGTACGGCATCTTAGTGGATCGGCACAGCTAATAGGCTTACTTAATGGTTTTGGCTATAGCATTTCGCACACCAGTGTTTTCGAGCATGATACTGCCTTGGCACAGCAAGAAGTCCAACGAGGTTCCAGAGCTCTTCCATCGTGCTTGCAGAAGTCTGTCTTCACAACTCTCATCTGGGACAACAATGATTTTGCGGAGCAGACACTTTCGGGAAAAGACACAACCCATAATACCAACGGCATAGCTGTGCAGCATGCAGAGATTCATCAGGATGCAGATGCACATTCTACACTTCCACCAGTACAAGGAATGAGAGACAAGAAAGTGCTCATTACCAGCACCACATACAGAGGTGGTTACATTCAATGGTGAGAAGAAGTCGTCCCCAAAGGCATTTGCTGGCAATATGAAGCTGGAAATGACACACTATGAGCCAACTTTATATCCTCACAAGAAGAAAGATGCGCCTTCTACATTACAAAATGGCCACAGAAACGTCTTCTTCCTGCTTGGACTGGATTCAATCAGTTACTGACATCCAGCATTCCACCAAAAGCAACCATTGCATACCTTCCTGTTGTAAATGATAGTCCAACTGATCTGAATACTGTGAATACCATCCTCCATCGAAGCATTGAAATAGCAGACCAACTGGAGCTCCCGTCAGTTGTAGTAGTGATGGATCAGGCTATTTATGCCAAGGCCCAGACAATCAGATGGCAAACACCTATTTTCATGGACAGAATTGTGATACGACGTGGGGCATTCCATACAACCATGACAGCTTTGGCGTGTGTGGGAAAAATATTTCAGGATGCAGGATTGCAAGATGTCCTTATTGAATCCAGTGCAGTGGCACCAGGTTCTGTGAGCGGTGTGATGAATGGCCACAACTACAACAGAAGCATCCGCTGCCACAAACTTATGGCAGAGGCATTACATCGGCTTTGCTGGCAAAGCTTTATGGAGAGTGTTCCTTTGTAAATGCAAGAGCAGTATCGAGATGTGATTTCATCATTACAATCATCATTCCCAGGCCAGTATATGCAGCATCTGGAAGGCGCATCCTTTCAGGCCGTGATGAATGAATATGACAGTTTCATCACAGAGGGGAACAAGAATGCTACCTTTGCTTTTTGGAACTCTGACCTGGAAATTATAGAGGACATCCTCCTTTTCATCAGGGCTACCTACATGGGAAGGAAACTGGCACCTTCATCTTGCTGCAGTTGGGGCACTCCTACCCTGGATATTTGCCTATGACCGAACCAACTACTCACGTTACCTCCCAGTCTATTGGTTTGAGATGAGCCAGCTACCTACTTCACATCAGTACATCTACAAAGAATTGGTCAGTGGACACTTTGCCGTTCAGCGACAAGATACTCACGGGTTTGCACAGGTTGCTTGTCATATGACGATCGAGCCAACGGCGAATAGAGACTCCAAAACAAGAGGTGGGATCAAAGGGTTCTCAACCAACCAAGGAGCTACCAATCGTTGGATACGAGCGCACCATCAACGAGCAGCGATAACCAGACAATGTGAAGAGATGGCTGGCAAAGGGCAGAAATCTTCAAAAAGGGCAGACCTTACCTACAGTCGAATGACAAGGGATGAAGACGACGTAAACAACATAATGAGTACCATCACGAGCATGACGAATCCTTTCGAAAATGACCCGGAAATGGATGCTAATGATCTGGTTCACTTGTCATCTGGAGTCATTGCACCAGATGATGTGTATTCTGACCTCATGACCGCAAAAGTAAAGGGCGATGAAGCTTTCGTCAATTCTTCTAAAAGCCGCTTGCAAGGTAATGATGTAGACCTGAACAAAACGCTGAAGAAGATGAAACTGAAAACATTTTCAGATGCAGGCAAGCAAACCATCAAGGTTAAAGGGAAAGATGTTACTTTGAAAAGTGATCGTGAATTGTTGGCAAGGCTGGTCATCATTGGCAAAGCACGAAAAGTGAATCTCAAAAGCATGATGACATACTCATTGAGCCCGTATCCACCAGTCCTTGCGACTTATGAGGGGTGCTTAGTTAAAACTAACAAGGCGAGGCTGCTACACTACCTAGAAAGTGTACCTGAGAGTTCCCCTGTCGTGGACCCACCAAAGGGAGGCGTATGGGTAGTTGATGGCATGCCCATGCTTCAGCAAATGAGTTCAAAAGGAATGCCCGCAAGCATGGGTAAACTGGCGGAAAACAATTCTGAGACAGTTAGTGTACCTGGCACTAAAGGCCCGGTCACACCTTGACGTTTTAGCCAGCGATGGCAACGTATTAAAATGTATGTAAAACGCTGGCTTATGATGAACTTTTGATGGTTTTTTTTTAAGATTCGGACGTATTCATAGCGACTTGGTCTTATGTATAACGCATTGGTAATGGACACAGAACGTTTCGTTGTGTTATAGATAACTTATACCAATGAATGCTGAACCTGTTGTCGGCCTACACAACCGATGCCCAACGATAGTCGAACTTAGGCATAGCGCGTTGCATGCATCGCCGACAATGTCGTGACGTAGCCTATTAAAAGGCTGACGCACGACGATTCGAATCATAACTAACTGCCGTAGAAATGGAAGTGACAACATCGCGGTCACACCTTGGCGATCTTGCCAGCGTATGCCGACCTAAGAAAAATGTGTCTAAAACGTTGGGGCACGTCATATACGGTATGAGTAAGTTTGGTATACGTGAGTAGAACGCTAAAGTACGCTATCATATGTCGTAGTAAGTAGAGTACGTCAAGAAATTTTAAACATGTTCAAAATTTTTGGAAGTACTCCGCATATGACACACGTTCCGCATGTGATGGGGATAAGTTTTACACACGATATGTGGACGCTTACACACGTCCACAAAGGCTACTTATAAGCTACTCATAAGTCGAAACACGTCGCGGTAATGTCTTTTTTACGCGAAACTTATGTTTGACGTGCTTTGAACCAATTCTTTACGTAGTCCCAACACACATCGACGTATGTAGACGTATTCCAATGACGTCTTCGGGTCGACAAAAAAAAAAAATGAACGTGTTTCTAGCTTACAACTGCCATATAAAGACGTGTTCCCAGCGGTTTTGGGAATTGGTATATAAAAATGCTGCTCATAAAAGGGGAACCCAACAGTGTTTTCGAGTCCTTTTTGAGTCGATGTCCATGTCAGCAGTAACAGTATCAGTATCAGTATTAGTAGTAGTTTGTTCATGTTGGCAGTAGTAGGTGAGTGTGAGGGGGAGGGTGCGGGTTATGATGGATCGTCCTTGCGTCCGCGTGTCCACGGGTAGGAGACATCTTTTCACCATTGTTCGAAGTCATTCACGGCTAATTTTTTATGGGACTTTTTCAACAATGAGCTATAGCTTGTTTTTACGATTTAGGTCTATTCATAATGGGTTGGACAAATGCACAATGAACTAATAATGTGCATAGAGCGCTTTGATCATTTTTGATACGATATACCAACGAATAATAATCGTGAAGCCGGCGTTCACAAACTATGCCCAACGATAGCCTAACTTATCCATGTCGTGCGGCAGTTTTTCTTTGCCGGTGACGTAGGGTTTGCTATGCATAGGCTGCCACTCAACGATTTAAATGGCTGCATCTCCACTATTGAAAGTAGACGCTTGCGCTCAACAATTGGATTTTTTTTTACAATCAACGACTTTTAAAAACGGTACCACTCAGCTATTTTCATTGTTTACAATGAACGATTTAAATTGCTGTCACTCGCCTTTGTTTTTTGACGCTGGCGCTCGGAAATTTTAATCGTTTCTATTGAACGTGCTAAATCGCTCAAACCCCACTATTGAAAGTAGAGGCTTGCGCTCAACAATTCGATTTTTTTTTACACTCAACGACTTTTAAACGGTACCACTCAGCAATTTTCATTGTTTACAATGAACGATTTAAATTGCTGTCACTTGCCTTTGTTTTTTGACGCTGGGGTTTTGAAATTTGAAGCGTTTCTTCCGAACGTGTTAAAACGCTCAAACTCGACTATTTTAAATAGACGCTGCCGATGGACAATTGGAATCATAGCCAAGCTAGACATCGAAGTGTGAACATCCTCGTCATGCCGAAGAAAAGTTTGAAGAATGCTGCAAATAAGTGTCCTGGCCGAGGCCGTGGACGCTGACGCAAGGACGATCCATTATACCGACGTCTTTCAGCCCATGAGTAACTTAAAAGTAACGTCTATCGATGTGTGGCAACGATCGCGTAACGTGCCAACAACACGTTAATCATAGGTTAGAAATAAGTTTCGGGTAAGCTAAACATTACCTCGGTGTGTCTCAACTGATGATTAACTTACAAGTAGCATGTGTTGACGTCTGTCAACGATCGCAGACCGTGCATACAACTTGTGGCCAGCGTAGCGGAACGTGCGAGTCATACGCCGGCATACGTCGTGAAATTTCAAGCATGAAAAAATTTGAGGACAACCAAAAAGTACAACGTTTAAAGCCAGCGTACAACAACGTATGGCAGTGTTTTTCAGCGTGCTCTCAATGTTATCAAAACTTACCCATAACGTATTCAACGTGTGCCAGCATTTTAGAAAAAAAAATTAAAAAAAAATCGGCATACGTTGGCTAAAACGTCAAGGTGTGACCGGGCCTTAAGTAGCACCTCCAACTCTGTACACTTTGTAACAGACACGCATCCATCGATCAGTATTAAGGGTGCCGAGAGGAAACGACGAGCAGCGAGTGGTTCCCAGAGGATTAAAATATCCAAGGCAGACCAACCTGTACCTAAACAATGGAAGAAATATCTGACAAACAGCTTCAATAAGGAACAGCTAGTTCACTTCTTGTTCAACCATTGGAGTACTTGTGGAGAGGACAACTTTAAGGGCATCACACTGTATGTTGCACATGGCAAGATGTGTCATTCCATCACACCAAGAAATGGTACCATCAGCATTGAAGAAATACCGCAGCTCCATTCCACCCAAGAGGAGGCTGACACCAGGATGCTCCTACATGCACATTACATCAGCACCCGAGGCATCAGAAGCATCATCATCAAAAGCCCAGACACTGACGTGTT
The DNA here is from genome assembly GCF_056783735.1 of Eptatretus burgeri. NCBI lineage: Eukaryota > Metazoa > Chordata > Myxini > Myxiniformes > Myxinidae > Eptatretus > Eptatretus burgeri. The sequence continues at coordinate 76,817,126 of NC_140969.1, read as the reverse complement.
TGTTATTGTGTGGCACTTGTATCGCACCTTGTGGGTTCCCAGTTGTATTTCCACACTGGCAGAGACGACAATGTATGTACCGTTGACTTACAGGCCATACAGCAGGAGCTTGGAGATGACATCGCAAAAGCCATCATAGGTCTCCACTGTTTCACAGGATGCGATTCTGTAAGTTCCTTTTACGGCAAAGGGAAAACAAAAGCAATCAAACTTCTCACCCAAAATAAATCCTTTTCCCATGCGTGTCAAATGCTTGGCGAGTCTTTCTCCGTAACAGACGAGCTTGTTTCTTTACTGGAGCATTTCGTTTACAAGCTTTACAGCCAGCAGGAGTACAGTCATGTCAACGATGCACGGTATTCTATGTTTTCAATGGCGACAAGAAACGAAAGTGTCATGCCACCAAACCGAGATGCCCTCATCAAACAGGTACAACGAGCCAACTTCAAGGCAGCTGTTTGCAAGCGCAGCTTTGACAATCACCCAGATATCCCGTCACCAGCTGGACATGGTTGGAAATTGATCGATGGCAGCCTCTCAATAAACTGGATGGAAATGCAACCTGCTCAACAGAGCATTCTTGAACTCTCACGTTGCACCTGCAAGAAGTCCAAGTGCAAAGCATCAGATGCAGATGACCAGTGTTGTGTGTCTTTGGGGCTACATTGTACCAAACTGTGCGAGTGCAAGAACTGTGACAGCATGCATGTACGTGATGACGATGCTGAAGAAAGTGAAGAAGAAATGGATGAAGTTGGAGATATCTGCTTCGATGAAGAAAACTTTGAAGAGGAAGAATCTTTTTAATGGTAAGGTAAACATACATGGGATTATAACTACGGAATACTGTGTAAAGAAACCATTTTAAACAGCATATCTGTTGCTCTCACTTGCAACACCCGCATTCCCCTTTAATGGGGGACTATGGGAGGTGGATATTTTTTTTTGTTTGTTTTTTGTACCCATACAATATTAATCTTGTTGGATCCATACATTTTTCCTCTAAAAAATTACCAAACATTACTTTTTAAGTGCAATTTAACAACCCGAGACTCATTTTTTACAATCCGGAAATGCTAAAAATCCACTTCCGGTTGTAATTTTTGTCTAAAAATAACCCCTTTTCACCTATTTTCAAGCAAGTTTTGCAATTCCAAATAGAGTCTAAGTGTTTCTATATGTTCACAGCATGTCCTGCTACCTATTGAATAAAAAAATACTGCCATCTGTTGATCTAAATATTGTCTAAATGCATTCACTCACTGAGCTGCATGTGCTGACATGTAAACAGACATTCGTTACTTCGATCTGCAAAATGTGACGTCGGCCATTTTGATGCGAATCTTTAATCGGCTTCTATCGTTTTTCAGCTTTTTGTGATTTGATCGTAATTTTTTTTAGGTTGTGAGTGGGCTACATCCTTGAAAATTGGCACAATTGTTGATTGTTTTATGTACCGTGATCTAATGAGAGCATTTTTGGAAAATATCTTTAGTTCAGAATTTATGGTAGTCCGAACAGTTCATCAGCAAGAAAAAAAAAAAATCATAAAATTTGGCAAACCTTTGCCATGGCAACATGCAAAATATTTTTTCCAAAAAAAACTCTCCATTGGATCACAGCTTGCTAACCGATAAACAACTTGGTGATGTTACAGCATGATCTGATATTTGTAAATGTATACAAAATTATGAGCAAATTTTAAATTTTACCTTAGCCCAAATTTAAGATCATTGACATTTGACCTCGGGTCACGAACAAGATTGACCTAGACTTGTGCTAATTAATGTATTTCTTAAAACTAGACACTTATATGATTATGTTGATACCATACATGGCATCATTTGTCAAAACATTGGCAAGATAATACCTCTTGAATGTAGTCAGATCTTTTTGACCCATAGTACCCCGTTAAAACACATTACTTGTTTGACGCATTATTTTTAGGTGGGAATTACTAATTAATGCTCCACTTTTGAGCGTGGGAACAAAGGGGATATTGATAAGACATACAATACCTATATTTTAAGACATGATATATGTAGTTCCAATGTGGAGACCACAAAAAGCACTTTCTGAAGGGATTTTGACTACATGCCCTATAGTCAAAGAGGGATTGGGCGGGAACACGGGGTGTACAAGATGGGCATCACAGGGACTTTCAGGAAGGAAAGCAGGAAATTTGAAGGGGATGGGTCGGGGTGGATTTGGATGGGGGATGATAAGAGGTCATGGTGAACAGCTGTTTTGAAGGACTGGAGGGAAGAATGGGATTGAATAGAGTGAGGAAGTTTATTCCAAAGGTGGGAAAAATGAGGAATGAAAGAGTGAAGGTGAGCAGCGATTCGTGATTTGGTCGTTTTACCAGAAGGGGGTTGTTGGCGGACCTTCAGTGCCCTACGGAGATATGGTGGGGACAAATCGCAGACAGAGCAAGGGGGACGAGACCGGAGAGGAGACGGTAAAAGACAGAAAGACCAGCGACCTGCCTGCAGTGAGAGAGTGAGAAGCCCAAAGACTCAGTCTCATCACGGGAGATACCAATAATCCAAAATGCCTTGGTTTCCACAGCGTGAAGCCGAGAAAGGTGGGATGCAGAAGCACCAGCCCAGAGGGGAGAGCGTACTCCATCAGGCTGTGGACGAAAGCTTTGTAAGTGGTCAGGAGCTAAGGTGGGCCGAGGAAGGACTTCGCACGATGGAGGATTCCCAGTCGCGACTGGCTTTGGAGGCCAAGTTGGAAATGTGGCTTTCCCAGGAAGGATCATGGCAGATAGTGAGACCGAGAAGCTTGAAAGAAAGGAGTTCTTCCAGAGGATTGTTGAGAAAGTAGATTGAGGGGGGGGGGGGTTCCAAATGGTCCTTTTGGAGAGACAAAGTGAGAGTGTGAGATTTATCTGGATAGAAAGACATGTTCCACATTTTGGACCAGTTTGTGATTTTATCCAGATCTGCAGTGAGCGAAGAAGCTGCTGCTTGCGGTTTGAGGGATGATCGATGGTACAGCAGAGGGTGGAGTCATCAGCAAAGAGATATATAGGATTTTCCAGAGAGTCGGAGAGAGCATTGATGAAAACCAGAAAAACGACAGGGCCCAGAATGCTACATTGAAGAACTCCAGCCTGGACAGGAAGAGGGGATGAAAGAACTCTATTTAGGGCCACACGTTGGCTGCGACAGGAGAGGAAGTCTGCGAGCCATGAGTGGAGATGGTCTTGGATAACATTGGAAGATAGTTTGGTGAGCAGGACAGGGTGCCAGACCGTGTCAAAAGCACACGATATGTTGAGATCCCAATGGATGGATGGATGGATTTGCCGACAGGTCACATTTTTACTCCGATCTTCAAAAAACTCCATCACCTGGAAGTTATAGTGTCAAGCTGGAAGCCTATTGTTTTTGAGGTCAATTGGTCAAACTTGATGTGTCTGTAGATACATAAACGTACTGTTGTAGATGTCCCGCCCGTCGGCGTGCGAACGACCGCGTCTAACCAATAGCGGTCGCTTCGCTCACCGAACGGACAATCCAGTCGCGGCTTTCCGGATCAACGCCGGAAACCAACCATGGGTGTGTTTGTAACCACACCACAACCTTGTCCGCAATCTACCCGCCCTACAGGGTCCGATCGCCAAATCTTCGATTTACCTAATTATTCATGCGGGGAGGTTACCGAGAGATTGTACCTCAACGGGACCGCTTGGAAACGAACCACTTATGCAGCTCGCTTCCTTTTGGGATAAACAAGCGGGGAATTATCGTGCAGTCCCGTTGGACCCGATAACTTTACCGGCTATTTAAAAACCAACTATATTCCGAGTGCAAGATGGCAGCTCAATTAAGGGAAGAGGACGCAACGAACAAATTTACATTCACACAAGGACATTTATTATAATAAAGCACGTATGCAATTAAACAAGGCAAAACACGTATGCAATTATACAAGCAACAAAAGCACGACAAAAAAACTACGACCGTCTATACGAAATGCAATGCAAACATTTACAGCACACAAAGCACTTAACAATTTTCTACTTATTAGACGGGCCCACGGACACACGTACGCACGCACACACACCCAAGAAATGGTGGCAGAGGCCTTTAATAACGGCCTCCAGCTCGGAGGATAGGTGAGCTGAAACCCAGAACCTATCTCGAACCTCTCCACCTCGTGTGGTCTTCAAGTTGTTCGCACCCGGGCTCCAGCGAGAGAGAGCTGGATCAAATCGTCGTGAGCCGCGATCCTTCCCGAGCTCCCGCGAATCTTCCCGCGCTTCTCAACACGTGCTGGTGAGACGAGGAGCCGATCCTTCCCGTCAATGGGTCGCTTCCCTGAGGAACCACCTCCAAGAAGAGGTCGATGAGTCGCACCAAGCCGGGAACCAAAATGGAGAACAAAGAGCTCCACGAACCAAGAAGAAGAAGCCACCACTCGCAGCTCGAGCCGAGCGACCAGCTCAACTCTCTTCCAAACAAAGCAGCTCGAAGCAAAAAGCTCTCCCGAGCCAAACAGAAGCAGAAGGCCCACTGAACCGCCAAAGCAAAAAGCCTCCTCCCGAGCCAGGCCGCAGCCGAAGCTGACCGAGCCAGCCGAAGCAAAAAGCATCCGAAGGCCTCAACCCTAACGCAATCCAAGCAGGACCCGGTGGTCTGCTGAACGACCACTCTCTGCCGAAGCAAAAAGCTTCCTACTCAACTCCGAACACGAACAAAGAAAAGATCTCCTCTAATCCTTCTCCCGCCCTTCCCCCGCTACCGGCGTGACTCTGACTTATGCCCTCGTGCTCCATCCCCCGCTCAACCACGGGTGGGAGGGAGTTGTTGACATCATGAGTCACGGGACGGCAGGGTTCTTCTTCCTCTTCGCAGAAGAGGGGGGAGGGATGTCTCCATTGTTTCGTTCCCCAACTATTAAATCGATCCGCAGCGCATCTAATCGATTTCTGAACATTTAAACAATGGAAGGTGAGCTATCTAGGGAACAAGCACTTATCGACATAGCTGACTTATAAAGGAACCTGAATGTTGTGCGCAATCAAATTCCCAAATTCGTAACAATACATATAAAGCAAAATGTTTGATTGTTTGTGACCATACTCCTCTGACCTCTTTTGGTTAATCGCCACAAAACCTATTATGGGATCACATTATTTACTATGGTGCACCTAAATCAGGGTTTGAAATGGTCATTTTCTCACAGTTCATGAATTATAAACACCTGAACTGCCACCTGTCACCATCTCAGCAAGGGTCAATCCACATATACAATGCTTCATAAAAAGCCCATTTACTTTCGAATTTCAAACAGGATACCAATATATTTGGTGAGGTGGTAACCTCCAACGTCATATTGTTGAAGATTTGACAGCACTTAACAGCACCGCCGTCTCAGGGGTTATAACGCCGGCTAGTTCAGCACAGCTCTTGGTTCACGTGCCTCAGATCACGATACCTAAGTACCCCTGGGCCATGCCAGTTGTGGATATACACCCCGGCTACAGACTGGGTGTGTCAGAGACCAAGGGACGTCTGCCACAGTCCGTAACCAGTTTGGTATTAAATACAAATCGAGCGATTGTTCCTCGCTGCGGCACGAATAAATTCAAGACGGCAAATCTCATATAAATCAGCCAGATTTATTTAGGACACATCAGGGAACACGACACAAGCAAAGCATTCACGAATGTTATAATTAATCGATAACCCGCTCTTACCGAGGGAGCCACGATACGGGTTTCGAAGGGAGCCTGAGCAAAATAAACCTTAGGCCTGGACAACATGCAGACAAGACACGAAGTACTTGGTGGTTGGTGCCTCATGGACGATAGGAAGAAATGTCGAAGGCACGAATGCGGCTCGTAACAAGCCTATGGTGTCAGATTCGAGCGCCCAGCTCGAGCATGCAGCGTGGCAAGATGGCGCTTGTACTCCTATCGCATCGCTCGCGCATGCAGCCTCGGCGCGTCCAGCCCCTGTAAGGTCGACGGCACAGGAGAGGAAGATCTATGGTATGTTCCAGCTGGTTTCTCACAAGGTCCAGTATGCGAATCCAGGCCTGGCCTGTACACCAGACTAAGCCAAATCTGGGTGTTGGACTCTGCAGGTGGATTTACGGGATGAAAAGCCGTGGTCCAGCCGCGCAGGGAGTAAGGACAGTCAGAGGCCCCACGGCTGGACTCAGGATGAACCTGTGGATGACCCGGAGGCTGGATCCATGGCCGAGGAGGAACAGCCAACCAAGCCACTCCTCATAACGCAGATCGCAGACTCACAAAACAGTCCTTCCTTGCCTTTCGGGGTGGGCCTCCCGGACCACCCCTGGGGACCCGTGATTGGTCCATCGTTCGAGTTTGCCGCAGCTGTCCGCCAATGGGTTGCTGGCACGTCTTGCTGATTGACTGTCAGGGCACTGGGTGGGGGCTCTTTAGAAGGGGGGAAGGAAAAAGTAAACGCCTCTCGGTACACCACCACTGTATGAATACCGGACAGCCTGCTACACCTCCCGACACACATGTAACGTCCGATTACCAAACAACCTGGCTAAACATGGATTTAAGAGGGGATCTGGACTAATCCTATATTTATTAACCCACGAAGGGCCCAGTTCCACAACAATATATGGTTTGAAATACCTGTCTATTAAGATGATCAGTAAAATCCGTAAAGGAGGAGTCACGTGACCTCTCAAATGCGCGAATCATTCAAAAACCAAATACAGCACAAATGCAACCCACACATCGATTTAAAGGTATTTTTACTGATCGTCTATCGATGTAACTCGGAAGGGTGAAAAGAGACTTTATAGAAAAAAAAAAAACGTTGCCACTTTAGCTAACTTCACCAAATATACATGCATCATGTCGTTAAAAAGAACAAAATAAACATCGTCATTTGATTTTTGATAGTAAATTGATCGTAGATGTTTGATTAATTTCATCGTAGATGTCTCACCTCAAATGAACAATTTTTTGGAGTGTGTATTATTGGTAGAAACAGGAATTCAGAATAAAATTTCAGTGATGACATATGTTAGTGGGTGGAGCCGGTAATCGTGGCAACCATTAATTTATTTATTTTTTGTTTTTTGACATGGTTTCTGGTCACTATCACAGAAATATTCAATCACAGGTGAGATTTCATTTATTACAATACTATCGATATCTCCGACCTCTTAACGATGTCTTATCTTTGGGGCCATTCAAACATAATGTAGCAAACACGTGGAGTTTAGAGTTTGGAGTTTGCTGGGGGTGGGTGTATGTCCAAATGTTATTGAGTTTTACACTTACAGGGGGTTGGGGGTGTTTCCAGAGCCGTTATGTAAGGACCATTTTCGTTACATATTAAAACGAGCTGTAAAAGAACTTTTTGGATGTTTCTGGGTGAGCTTTCCCATAACCTTGAATTAGTTTCTGATTGAGCATTTCTCTATTAGCCATGGCTTTGCCCAGAGATCTCACTGTAAACTGGTGGATGGAAGAAAAAAAAAAAGTGATGCCACCTCCGTGACAAGAGGAAGAAAAGGCTGAAACAGGAAAATAGATTGTCCATCTTGAGATATAAAACCGAAATGTTTTATTGTTTGGGACCTTACTGCTTTGAGCTCCAAAAGTTAATTTGCGACGAAACTTTCTACGATCAGATTTTTAACTACGATGTACCTAAATGGACGGTTTATAGTCATGAGGAGGTCATTTGGCCCATTATTGCCGTGTTGCACTCCATAGTTAGTATATTTACTTATTTGAGGTAATTTATTTACTACAACTTCACTCCTGACATTGAACTCCTTCACTCCTTCACACACACTGAATATTTACATTGAATTCCCATTTCTACCAATACACACTCATTTGAGGGGAGACGTTGCTCATTTAAAGTGAGTCGCCGAAGAACCCGTTAGCGATGGGTACCCTGCTATTACATTGTAAAAACGAATAGCACGGTCTGTGAAGCCGCGAGTCAGTCCGTGAAATGCTCCGGGAAACCGTGAAGCCATCCATCAGTCAGTCAGTCCCTGAAGACTATATGCCTATTCATCAGAGTTGTGGACTTCACGACCATCCATAAATTACGTACTATTGCAATGTTCCTGTCACAGTGAAGCTGGTGACTGCATGTCTATTAATTACATACTTTTTGAAGGTCGGTTGCAGACTGCACGTAAGTCTATTAATTACGAAGTCTGTCAATCAATTGGGAGAAGTCTGTCAATGCCGTATTCAGCATCATGTTGAAGAAGATGGTGGGGGAGGATGAGCAACTGACGACTAAATCTAAGGTGTATCTCTCCCAGCTTCCACCTTGCAGAGACAACCTTGTCCCACACATTGGCCGTGTAAAACACCTCCTTGCCAATTACATGCGAGCTAACAAGACGATCTTCTGGTGCCCCAAGCCCTATGATCCTGAACAAAGCTGGGAGAAGACCAAGGATGGCATCTTGGAGCCGGTGTGGTCGTGTGGCCCTATCCTTCCCCCTTCCCTCATTGACTTGCTGGAGAAAACTGCTGAGGAGGTGGAGGAGGATGAAGAGGAGCAAGAGATTGATTATGATGAGCTTCTTAATGATGATGACTGGATATACAGTAGCATGATGAAAAAAAACGACATTGTTTACCATTTCTGTAGCTTGTCCTATTGCGTAAGATGAGAAGAGTCGTAGAATAGTTTCCTTCTTATTGTGCTTTATTGAACTCATATTTTGTTATTTTCCCCTAATTACTGGCGATTTTAGTCGCGTCCAGACTTCATGGGAGGATTATAGTTTGGTATGTATGTTGATAGATAATTTGCAAGATTTTGAGTGTAAATTTTACTGGCTTTTTTCATATTTTTCGAGTTTAAATGTATCCAACTTGTTTAAATCATGAAAATAACCCTCTCAATCGATTCCTCATGGCAAAATTATACTGAAAAATGGGGACATTTGCCTCTCTGTGTTGTCTAGTTCAAAAGTTATGCCAATGATCGATTTTCCTAGGAAATCCAAGATGGTCACCAAGATGACTGCCGAACGGACCCTTGCCAAATGGGACAATATTTTGTGATGGGAACATGAAAATTCATTCACTCGACACGTTGAGGATTACAATAAAGCAAGTTAGAAAAATATATCAACTGGGGAAATGAGGACCCCATCTTCCTGCTCGACTACTTATCTGTACACATGTTGTATATGTGTATAAAATCTGGACAAAATAAGTCAAAGGTCAAGATCAAGGCCATTCAAAACTTGCAAAATAACGATTTGGCCACAATTCGGAAATGTGTCGACCAAATTTGGTGAGCACAACATTCCATTATGTAAAACACTTGATAGATCAAATTTTCCAAATTAGTTTCCATGGCAACTATCATTTATTTGGATTCTGTAAGTATCGTGCTCTGCACAACATCTTTCTTGCTTGATTGTGTCTTTGTCTGTAACGTAGGCCACAAACACCACCTGGTGGTAACCAGTAGTACACGATATATTTTTTAACTGAGTACCTCAAAACCTCTATCTGTGTCTGAACCCAATTGTGTCTGTCTCTCTCATTCACGGCCAGGCCATATCTTTTAAATTACAAACTCCAAACTCGGGGTACAAATACATTGTGTGAGGGGGTAACATAGACTATGTGGCTGTGGCCTCACTCAAGGATGTGAGGGGGAGGGGGTGCCCAAGGGGGTGTGTACATTCTCTATGTAAATGCAAACTCCCTCCCCCCCCCACCCCTTCCCCCAACGGGAAGAGATATCAGGATGAACGGGGGACAAAGAGGGTTGGGGGGGGCGGGGGCAGGACATAAGAACAGGGAGGGGGTTGTGAGGACGGGTTAAAGCACTCTATGCACAGGTACATTTGGCAAACAGGAAGACCAATTGGCCCGTCAGCAAAGTAACAGATTGGCTCTGCTGGTGTGCAAATAGAATGAGAGAATGTCTATAAAGTACGTACTATTAAACCACACAAAACATGTGCTGGCGAGGGTGTGCAATGTCTGATTGTTCTTTCTACCATAGGTTACAAAGCTGAAATATTTTATGCAGGAAATGAACTGCACATTGCTTATATTGAAGGGTATTTGTAAATACAACCCCAGACGGCAACAAATAACACTCCAGAACAAACGGTGATGTTATTGTACAACATCACTGTGCTTTACATATTTGCCATTGGCTCAGACAATGCCCCCCAAATTCCGAGTCATTTGCTGTCCATATGCTCAGCCAGTACTCCATACACGTCGTTCTTTGAGGCTTCTTCACCATCATTGTCAACGATTTCCACAGAACTCAAATTTTCAGTTTGAAAACATTTGCTGGACAACGCTCAGAAGAAGCACAGCTGTGCCCCCAACAAATGATGTTCCCCACATCCATGTTACATTGCAAAGAAGAAGAAGCTGTATGACTCAGAATTTCACAGGAACAGTGTGTTCTGTTGAAAACATCCAGTTTTGCTGCATGTACTGTTCACATGCCTTAAAATAGCCACAATTGTGACATCCGGTCACACACAAGTTGCCATTCTTCCTTTAGATGCCAAGTGAACAATGTAATAAGAGCAGCTTTTTGTGATTTTCAAGGGATGTATTCACAAGCAGAATTTCACAAACTTCATCAGAAGCTCCAAACTGATCCAACTCTCCTTGCTAACAGCCGGTGGGCATCTTTTCAAGTTGATTTCATCTCAAGATTTGACGACGTAGGGGGAGGTTCACGTCTTTCTCAGAAAACGTATCGGTCTCGGACTCCACCCTCCTGATATTGGAATACTCATCCTGATTCCAACCCTTTGAATTCCGAACAAGACACTCTCTGGTACTGCGTCTGAACTTAGTCAACTATCGCCGTTTTGCTGCCTTCAGAATAAACCATTTCACTGTTCTTTCGTTGTGACAGCTTCAAAAAACTGCAGCTGCGGATCGAGTTCTCCGATCTTTAGGTTTCAGGTAAAAACCTGGGCACGCGACACACCTCTCTGTCCACATCAACTCCGCACACACACCTTTGCCACGCAATGCCTGATCCAGGAGACCATATTGGGCCCAAGAAATTGGTGAAAATCGTGCTGTATAATCGGTTTTGGCCTCCTCTCAAAGGTGAAGGATCACTTTGAAAATTAAAAAAATTCTCATATCTGGATCTGGATTCGGATCTTCACCCAAAAAAATTGAATCAATTCATCCTTATCATACACCCAACCTTCCCACCAAGTTTCATCAGAATCCGCCCACAGCTTTTTCAGATATCGTGCTACATATCATTTTTGGCCCTATCTCTCAATGGTGATGAATCATTTTGAAAATTCGAGTTGTCGGATCCAGATCTTCAAAATCGAATCAGTTCGTCCTTGTCACACACCAAAGCTGCCCACCAAATTTCATCTGAATCCGTCGACAACTTTTTGAGATATCCTGCAGACATACAGGGGTGAAAACATAACCTCCTTCCACATTCGGTGGTGGAGGAAACTGGATCGGCACTCGGTAGATCACACACCTCTGCCGTACTGAACAGTTTACCTTTTGTATCCCACTCATAGGCTGAATCCAATTGGCTTGTTCTTGTCACCGACATAACTCATCCACCAAGTTTTGTCCCAAACAATCTTTTGAAATATCATGCTATACAGGAACGAATCCAGGATATTTTGAAAAGAAGGAAAATCCAGAAATCAAGGGAATGGTACATATTCTCAAGGATGCTGCGAGCGCAAGGCCCCCAAGCGTGCGGTGCGCAAACCGCTTAAGGAATCGAGATGCTCTCGCATGCACTCTGACCTTAAGTTTCCATTACAGGGGGAAACAGGTTCTTGGGTCAATTCTCACTTTGAATATCCAAGGTTGTAGAAGTGGGGGATGGGTTCGTTCACATGTTAACTACCAGTATTTCACAAGCTATGTTGTAATCATTGAGGTAAGTCTCTTTCCAGGTTGAAGATGTAACCAATAAAATTATGGCATTAAACCCCTCCAACTAATGTGTAAAGCACAAAAATAAATAAATAAATTTTAAAAGGTGCAGTACTTGCCACTCAACTGCTTCCTCCAGGGTAGGTCATACTGCAGCATGCTCAGCACAAAAACAATCAGGGCAGCCTCGTATCATACTCCACAAAAACGTTTCTGGATGGTTTCCAGCACAGAAGAGACAAGCTGACTCGTACAGGTCGATAATGTTCCTGTGCCAATATACTGCAATAACATTGGCTGTATAAAACAGACTGAGTACCAGGATGACCTTCCCTGTTTCGGAGCAGTGAGCAGCAGGATTATTTTCCCCATTTAAAGATGTGTGTGCAGGATATCCTTTCCTGTGGAGGTAATGAATGGAAGAATAGCTTACCATGGGGCAGTAACAAGCAGCAGGATGGCTTTCCCTAACTAGGGAGCACTTGTCATAGGATCAGCTTCCCTGGTTATTGGGCAGAACAGCAGGATGATCCATCCCATAGAGTTGGCAGTGAGCAGTGCTTCAACTGTCTGGATAGTGGGTAGTATGACCTAATCTGAAGAGAGCATCAGTATGACCACCAGTTCAGTCGAGTAAGCAACTGCTTTTGACAATGCACACACATTGCAATTTTCCCCAAGCAACTCCCCAGAACTACTTGTGGGGAACAAATATTCTATTGGGCAGGATCCATACAGCAGTCTACATATGATTTGGGGATTGAAACAGTAAAGTGTCTGAATGCAGTAACACAATGGAATTTTACCAAAGCTACACCCAATACTCTCAATTTAAATTTCATACCACTCATTGAAAACATGGGGAAAGGGTAGAGCTTGAGCAGGAAAAGTAGAAAATAATAATAATAACAATAACAATAATAATAGGCCACCACACCTTCCAATTACTGGCAGACCAGCCCATGGCAGCTTTATTTGCAGTTTGCCAATTTTGATATAGTCAGCAATAACTTACTACAAATCAATCCTACATTACAGCACTGGTTATACTCACACCATTGCACATGCAAACAGTCTACATTATAGATGAACAGATAAGCATTCTATAAATCACAAGCAGCTTTCAACAAATGCAGCACATGGGCAATGTTCAAGCAAAACGAGCATAATGAATCAGTACCTTCAAAAAGTGGGGAGGAAAAAAATAAAATAAAAAGAAATTAAATTTTTAATCAGATAACAAAACGATTGAATAGCTGGTTAAACAAGGAAGCAAAAAAACAAACAAACAAACAAAAAAAAACAAAGCAACAAACAGGATACAAATAAGCAAGAAGAAAACCCCAGAACAAGCATGCAAACAGGATTGCACATTTCCACAAACTTTACAGGAGTCGAGTCATTGTTAAAAATGTCCTACCCTTAAACAAATATTCACTGGATACAACAGAGTTCTTTTGGGCTGCTGTGGTTCTTCAAGCGAAGGCGCATCTTGGACCGGTACTTCTCAAGATAGGCGAGCTGCTTCGAGTTGATTGCACCACGACGTTTCCTTTGGCAAGGGCGGGGCAAATGGAGTAGATTTGTATACACCAAGCAAGACCGCAACTCCCAATGGACACAACTTGGAGAAAAATGCAATTTGAACATACACAAAGAGACAATAATGATGCTGCGACATGTACTTAGAGCGACAAAATACATTAGATACAAGGAATTTACGTCTCACGTATAAAAAGGTTAAAAGGGGTCATTTGATATACAGCAGTGGCACACAAATGTAGCCGGAACCCAGTGAGCGCTGCATTTGCAAACAAGGCGGCATGTTGCAGAGGCTGGCCAAGGTAGATAGGTTCCAATTGATCTGAGAATCAACGATGCCCAAAAGTAAATCTGCATGTGGTTGCTCACCAACAGGGAGATTAAAATCACCCTGGTCATTTCGGGGATGAACGAGAAAGATCATCGAACATCGGGTTGACCCGTTCAGTGTGCCATCTGAACAGATGGCTCACGATGAAGAACCCAGATAAAAACACCATGTGGTATGTCCACTGTCGACCAAGGTCCTTGTAGAAGCACACAGATGAAATCAGTCATGTAAGCCTGGTGTTGGCTTAACAGTTAAGGTGGCTGGATTATCGGCATCAGTTTTTTTTTTTCGATATTGATATACCAGTGAAGTTATACTGGTATTATAAATAAAATTTATGCAGGTTCCAAAAATATGCAATGGTCCAATGGTCCCTTACATTACATATTCATACAGTATATGATGTACACATCATTAACAGAAAATTTTTCAAAGTATTCTCACATGAGGCTTTCCTCCCCACCCATGATGAGAACGGTTCATTTAATTCCAACTTCAACTTGTGTTAAAAATGATTTTGTTTCAAAGCGACATCATTGTTGGGAATAGGCACAGGTCGGGGTCCATTGCTATCGCTGTACCGGTACGACTATCGCAGATCGCTGAATTGGCACGGGATTTACAAAGCACACCCGATTCATATAAATAACCAACTGGCAATTGCTTTAAAAACTGCCACGAGGTCAAAGAAAAAAAATGCAATTGCTTGTATGGTGCTCTGATACTGAGAGTTAAAAGTTAAAACCTGCTGCACCTCCTTCCTGGTAAGTCTTCACGTTATACGTTCCACTGTATCAAGTGTAGCCAAGTGAATCAAAGCTATTTAAATCATGTAGTCCATGTATGGTATTTAAAAATTGCAAACACCTTTCTTCGATTTGTGCATTGGTGTGTGTTGTATCACAACTCGGTACATCTACCCATTATTAGCCACCATTGGACTTGGGCCGAAACAGAGGGCTTATTGATTTGGTCTCGAGTTGTATATCTGTGCGTGCATCCGCAACCATATCTCTGACATGGATGGACCAATTTTATTTGTACTTGGCACAAAGACAGCACATGATGGTATACATATGCACATTTGGTCTCGTGATGTGATCAAAGATGGCTGACTGGAGGCCACTTTAGTTTAAAAACAAATAAATATAAAATAAAATAAAACCCAGTGTCAAACACATCCTCAACCATTTCTCAGACATGCATTTCCCGATCTTTTTCAAACTTGGCACACAAATAAAGAATGATGGCTAATATATGCATGCCTTTCTTGCAAGATCAGATCCAAGATGGCTTACCGGTGGACATTTTGTTACTTAAATGTGTCCTCAACCATTTCTCAGACATGCATGGTCCACTTTTGTTCAAACTTGGTACAAGCACAGTATATGATGACAAACGTGTGAGTCACTTTATTTTGCAACATGATCAAAGATGGCCGACTAGATGCTATTTTAGTTGAACATAAATATGGGCTAGCCCTTCAATTCCGTATAGCAAAAAAATAACTACAACAGGGGCCATGACATTGCCTTGTTTATTTTTTTGGTATACGAGTATAATGGGTTCATTTAAAATTCCACCAAACAAGCAACCATTTATCTCACACGACAATAGATGCAACAATTATCAGGGTTTTTTTGGGGAAGTTTTGCAGGAAATAATTTAGGAAAAGAAATGTATTTAATTCCACGATCTGCAAACGCTGAGAGATTCTTTATACATTATGGCCTACAGGTAATTAGTTAATGGGGTAATTAATCTGGGTCAATGGACTGAGGTAACCAAGTTAATCAGGTGCTCAAGCTCTACCACTCCTGACATGGTCGTGGTGGTGGGGATGGTTTTGAATGTGGAATGAACATGGGGGTTTGAAGGTGGAAGAACAAACAGGTGAATTCAGGTGAGGGAAGTTTCCCATGGAGAATTACAGGGCTTAAACGGCAAAAACAGGGCAGGATCGTGAGGACTGAGGAGCTTGTGAGAGTTATTTTTGGAAGTTAAAAGGCGAGGGACCGGCAATGAATGGGTTGCTGGAGGTAAAGGAGGGTTGAAAGATGGATTGTTTGACGAAAAGACAAAAGATGGAGAGTCGAGACTCGGGGGACTGGGGAATGAAACATGCTAAACCTTTTTTGTATACAATGTTGAGGCTCGTATGAGAGCAAATGCACAGAACATAGAACAAGGGGAACAGGAGATGAGTGGCAGGAGAGCGAAGGACAAAACAGTGAGGAACAGAGACATTAAGAGATTTGTGGAAGGGTGCAGTACATGAGGTAAATAAGATGGATACTACAGGGACCTTCAAGTCCTAACACAATGGACTTTCAGGGAGGAAAGTAGGGAATTTGAAGGAGATGGGTTTGGAGTGGATTAACAGGGGTAGAAAAGATCATAGTTTTGGATGGGGGGAAGATGAGAGGTGGTGGTGAACAGTTGTTTTGAAGACCTGGAGGGAAGAGTGGGATTGAAGAGAGTGAGAGTTTGATCCAAAAAGCAGGATAAAAGAGGAATGAAAGAGTGAAGGTGAGCAGTGATTCTTGATTTTGGTAGTTTTACAAGAAGGGAGTCACTAGCATACCTAGAGCACAACAAGCATTTTGAGGCCATTTTTCCTGCAAAAGCGGGGGTTAGCGCCCTTGAGCACCCTGCGGAAATATGGCGGAGGCGGACACATCACAGACAGAGTGGGGGGAGGGGGGCAGCCCAGATGGGAGAGCAGTACTCCATCAGGCTGTGGATAAATGCTTTGTATGTGGTCAGGAGCGCCAAAGAAGGACTTTGCTCGATGGAGGATGCCCAGTCGACACTGGTTTTGGAGGCCAGCTTGGAAATGTGGCTTTCCCAGGAAAGATCATGGCAGATAGTGAGACCCAGAAGCTTGAATGAAAGGACTTCAAGAGGATTGTTGAGAAGGTATATTGGGGGGGGGGGGGTTCCAGATGGTCCTTTCTGGGAGACAGTGTGAGAGATTTGTCAGGATTGAAAGACGTGTTCCAAGTGTTGAACCAGCTTTTGATTTTATCCAGATCTGCAGAGAGTTAAGAGGGTGGTGCTTGCCAATCTGAGGGATGACATGCTACAGCAGGGTGGAGTCATTAGCTAAGTGATAAAGAGGATTTTCAAGAGTAAGAGAGATAATTGATGAAAACAAGAAAAAGCACAGGGCCCAGAACACTGCCTTGAGGAACTCCAGTCTGGGCAGGAAGATTAGATGAGAGAACTCAATGAAGGGCCAAACATTGGCTGCGATAGGTGAAAGTCTGCGAGCCATGAGTGGAGGAAGAGAGTTTGGTGAGCAGGGAAGGGTGCCAGACCGTATCAAAAGCACGAAATATGTCTGGTATTGAGGATCTCCATCCATTTTGGGGAGAGCAGAAGCAGCATGTCCAGGGTAGCGTGACCTGGTGTGAATCCAAATTGATGATCGAAATCAAGCCATTGAAGAAGAGGAACAATTCCATAACCTTGCTGATGATTGGGAGATGGCCAATTGGTCTGAAGTTGCAAGGATCTGTTTTTGCACCATTTTTATGCAGAGCGGTTATGTTTGCTGATTTCCGAGCAGACAGCAGATGACCTTGAGCAAAGGAGGGGGGTGAATAGAACAGAGAGAGGGTGAGCAAGAGCAGCAGGCCAGGTTTTAGGGCACGTCTGAACCAGTTGTGAATCCGAGTAAAGGTTTGACAGCAAGCTCTCCACCTTGTTAGGAGAAAAGGACGGAAGTCCACAAACAGCCGGGTGCAACTGGGTAAGGTGGGTACAGAAAGCGATGGATTTGGGACACAAGATTTAGAAGCAAACACGGAGTTGAGGCATTCAGCGTCAGCTGTGCGACCATTTGAGGCAAGGAAGAGGATGGAGGGGAAACGTACATCAGAAACAGACTTAACAAGTGGTGCCAGGCACAACAAATCCCACCCATTTAAGGCATAAATTTATTTTGTGGATCAAATTTAAATTTGATACATCCGTAACCTGAATGATGATTATAAGGAATAGAATAAGGAATATTTTAGTCTTCGTTTGAAGTCAATTAAAACATTTTTGATGAAGTTATGACCGTAAAATGATTTTGACCTTTCAAAGCCACGTAAGGTCAAAGGTCATGGTGTCAAATGAAAGCCAATAAACAATATCAACTTAAGATATACTTGGCCACTAGTTTACAGCTAACCATGTCCATACTATAAATAATAATTTCACTTTCACAGTTACAATATATACAGTCCATATTATAGATATGTACTTTATGTAATATAGTATTGAGAACGGTTTGTTATTTGTGTTTGTTAATAAACAATGAAATATTCTTTCAATTTATATTCTGTGTTATGTTTATTTGTTCAACAAGAATATTAAATAACAAATAAAGGAAAACATTCTGATCGTAAAACGATTTGGACTCTAGACTTTCATTGCCTACCTGTGAATTCAATTTGACAGTGTTTGAGCCAGCCGTTTTCCCGTAAAGTTGTATTTTCGTAACCATGTTTTAGTTTTAATGGAAAATTTGTAATTTTGACCGATGACCATGACCCCCAAAACTTCGGACCCTACCGATCTTCACAAATATGCATTTTTTTTCAATTTCGGATTGTTAGGATTTGAAATCATAAATAGAATAAGGTTCACTATAAGCTTAGTTTGAAGTAAATCGGATCATTTTTGACGAAGTTATGAGCGAAAAACGATTTTGACCTTCGTGACCTGACCTTGACCGAATTGGACGCAAAAGTTAGTGGGGTCGTCCGAGGTTCATGACCCACCTGTGGATACAATTTGACAGTGTTTGAGCCAGCCGTTTTCCCGTAAAGTTGTATTTTCGTAACCACGTTTTAGTTTTAGTGGAAAATTTGTAATTTTGACCGATGACCATGACCCCCAAAATTTCGGACCCTACCGATCCTCACAAATATGCATTTTTCTCAAGATAGGATTGTCAGGATTTGAAGTCACCAATAGAATAAGGTTCACTATAAGCTTAGTTTGAAGTAAATTGGATCATTTTTGACGAAGTTATGAGCGAAAAACGATTTTGACCTTTTTGTGACCCGACCTTGACCTTTGACCGAATTGGAGGCAAAAGTTAATGGGGTCGTCCAAGGTTCATTGCCCACCTGTGGATTAAATTCGATAGTGTTTGCTAAAGCCATTTTGCCGTAAAGTTGCTAACAGACAGACAAACAAACAAACAAACAAACAAACAAACAAAGTCATAGACTGGTACTTACGAAATCGTCAACTTGACCTCTGACCTTGTCTAATAAAAGCTGTCTCTTCAGAAGGTCGCTACGCAAACCAGAAGTTTCTACGATGACTCTGCACCAAACCATCAAAAATCGAATGTTTTGGATGTTTGACCTCACTGTGACCTTGACCTTTGACCGATTTTGACCAAAATCTAATCAGCGCTAGCCACCACCTTCCTGAATCACATGGTGTAATTTGACATTAGTAGCTTCTTCCGTTCTCGAGTTATCTGTACCAAACCATCAAAAATCGAATATTTGACCTCACTGTGACCTTGACCTTTGACCGATTTCGACCAAAATCGAATCAGCACTTGCCATCACCCTCCTGAATCACGTGGTGTAATTTGACATTGGTAGCTTCTTCCGTTCTCGAGTTATCATGCCTACAAACAAACAAACAAACAAACAAGCAGTCATAGACTGGTACTTACGAAATCGTCAACTTGACCTCTGACCTTGTCTAATAAAAGCATGAATCAGTCAGAAGCCCAAGCGGAGCTTGAATTCTGAATTCATTGTAGTCTACGATTTTACACTGTGGTTTGCAGATAATGAGTCCCAGACAAAAACTAGATTTCTTTTAAAAAATTCCATTTTTGTTGTTTTTAATTAAAAAAAAAAAAGTGATTCAGTACCAGCAGGATATGCCAGATAAAGGTCTATTACTTTTCAGAAGAATCTGATAAAATACTTATTATATATATGTATATATATATATATATATATATATATATATATATATATATATATATATATATATATATATATATATCAATTATTCATCGCTGTTCCAGAATTTCGAGAACCGAGTTTTAAGCGTCCTAAGCGATCACAAAAACCGAAGACAAAATTAAAATCGAAGTTAAAACGAACTTGTTACATCGAGCGAAGCAAAAATACTCCATTTCTCCACGCAAAACCTTAACGTCACTCAATGACGCGTCTGCTCGAGCGCACTGCATCATGGGATGACCCGTGACGCGTCGAGTGAAATATTTTTTTATACAATCTTAAAACGTCTCTAAAACATCCGATTTTGACCAGAATTTCGACAACCGAGTTTTAAGCGTTCTAAGCGATCGCAAAAACCGAAGACAAAATTAAAATCGAAGTTAAAACGAACTCGTAACGTCGAGCGAAGCAAAAATACTCCATTTCTCCACATGAATTTACGGAATTATGTTTAACCTCACTGTGACCTTGACCTTTGACCGATTTTGACCAAAATCTAATCAGCACTAGCCATCACCCTCCTGAATCACGTGGTGTAATTTGACATTGGTAGCTTCTTCCGTTCGAGTTATCTGTACCAAACCATCAAAAATCGGATATTTGACCTCACTGTAACCTTGACCTTTGACCGATTTCGACCAAAATCTAATCAGCACTTGCCATCACCCTTCTGAATCACGTGTTGTAATTTGACATTGGTAGCTTCTTCCGTTCGAGTTATCGTGCCTACAAACAAACATACAAACAAACAAGCAGTCATAGACTGGTACTTACAAAATGGTCAACTTGACTTCTGACCTTGTCTAATAAAAGCTGTCTCTTGAGAAGGTCGCGATACAAACCAGAAGTTTCTACGATGATTCTGTACCAAACCATCAAAAAATCAAATGTTTTCGATGTTTGACCTCACTGTGACCTTGACCTTTGACCGATTTTGACCAAAATCTAATCAGCACTAGCCATCACCCTTCTGAATCACGTGTTGTAATTTGACATTGGTAGCTTCTTCCGTTCGAGTTATCGTGCCTACAAACAAACATACAAACAAACAAGCAGTCATAGACTGGTACTTACAAAATGGTCAACTTGACTTCTGACCTTGTCTAATAAAAGCTGTCTCTTGAGAAGGTCGCGATACAAACCAGAAGTTTCTACGATGATTCTGTACCAAACCATCAAAAAATCAAATGTTTTCGATGTTTGACCTCACTGTGACCTTGACCTTTGACCGATTTTGACCAAAATCTAATCAGCGCTAGCCATCAACCTCCTGAATCACGTGGTGTAATTTGACATTGGAAGCTTCTTCCGTTCGAGTTATCTGTACGAAACCATCAAAAATCGAATGTTTGACCTCACTGTGACCTTGACCTTTGACCGATTTTGACCAAAATCTAATGAGCACTAGCAATCAGCCTCCTGAATCACGTGGTGTAATTTGACATTGGTAGCTTCTTCCGTTCTCGAGTTATCTGTACGAAACCATCAAAAATCGAATATTTGACCTCACCGTGACCTTGACCTTTGACCGATTTTGACCAAAATCTAATCAGCACTAGCCATCAGCCTCCTGAATCACGTGGTGTAATTTGACATTGGTAGCTTCTTCCGTTCGAGTTATCGTGCCTACAAACAAACAAACAAACAAGCAGTCATAGACTGGTACTTACGAAATCGTCAACTTGACCTCTGACCTTGTCTAATAAAAGCTGTCTCTGGAGAAGGTAGCGACGCAAACCAGAAGTTTCTACGATGATTCTGTACCAAACCATCAAAAATCGAATGTTTTGGATGTTTGACCTCACTGTGACCTTGACCTTTGACCGATTTTGACCAAAATCTAATGAACACTCACCACCACCCTCTTGAATCACGTGGTGTAATTTGACATTGGAAGCTTCTTCCGTTCTCGAGTTATCATTTTTTGGATGTTTGACCTCACTGTGACCTTGACCTTTGACCGATTTTGACCAAAATCTAATCAGCACTAGCCATCACCCTCCTGAATCACGTGGTGTAATTTGACATTGGTAAGTTCTTCCGTTCGAGTTATCTGTACCAAACCATCAAAAATCGAATATTTGACCTCACTGTGACCTTGACCTTTGACCGATTTCGACCAAAATTTAATCAGCACTTGCCATCACCCTCCTGAATCACGTGGTGTAATTTCACATTGGAAGCTTCTTCCGTTCTCGAGTTATCGTGCCTGCAAACAAAGAAACAGAAACGGAAGTCATCAATATACTTATCTTTAGATTTCGTAATCTTTAGTAAATCTAAAGAAATCTTTAGATTTCGTAAGTAACAAACCAGACGATTACAATATCCTGCTCCCTCCCTCCAGAGGGCGGGATAACTCGGACAATCGGTTGAGCTCAGAACCTCCGCCACATAATGTCTGATCTACGAGAACATATCAGGCCCAATACGTTTTTGAAATATCATGCTATATATCATTTTTGGCCCCACCTCTCAATGGTGAAGAATCACTTAAAATTAAATAATTCTCATATCCAGATCTTCACCAAAATTTGAAAGGGGGGAGGGGGGAGACAGGTTTGAGAGTTCAGAGTTCAGACTTGAGATTAGAAAGATGTTGTTTTCTGGCTCTTCTGAGGGTAGACACATTTGGAAGGAACTGTGATTGTCTTCAGTTGGATTTGCCTTGCATGAGGCAAAGGCAAGTTGTTTCAGGACAACTGCCTCCCCGCAAACTTCAGTGTACCACATGCAGGAGGAAGGGAATGACAACTAAAGATGAGATGGGATAAATCTGTGCATGAGAGAGAGAGCAAGCTTCTTTGAAAGATTTCCCAGGACGAGTTGATATCAGAGAAAGAAGAGATGGGAGAACAGTCTAGAAGTTTGATGGCTACTTGAAGTCGGTGTGAGTCGACCCTGCCAGTTGGCCTGAGTGAAATGCCAAACTCGACAGCTCTGAGGTGGTTCTCCAATAACAGCCAGAGATGTCTACTTTGACAAGCATGTTGACAGATAAACCGATTGGAGCAGAGGGAAGAACAGAAGACATTTTCAAGGAAATTGGTCAAAAATCAGATCCAGCAGAGATTGAATACAGAAGTCTTTTGCTGACGGTACCTCCCTCACCTGCCATGGCACAACACCAAGCCAACTGGCATGATGACAATTGAAATCACCAAATATGAGGAAGAGATAGAGAGTTGGGATGAGAGTTGGCCAAGGATACGAGTTGGTCTTTGTTTTCAGAGGGCGAGATGTAAATGGAGACATCTGTTTGGTGGACGGTACAACACACATAAACACGAGGTGAGAGTGGAGGGGAAGCCATAGGCAGAGGTATTCATGGGGGTGTGGGGGAGTGAGGGCTGTGCGGAATAGAGTCTTTGATGAAGAGAGCAACTCCATCACCAGGACAAGGCTCAGGTCTCTCACACCAGAGGATGGAGTAACCAGGGAGAGATACTAGGGAGTCACAGATGTCTTGAAGGAGGAAAGTTTCTGTTAAGCAGATTGTGTCTTGTTTAATCTGTTGCAACCTATATGGAAAGATCTGTCAGGTTTGAGCGAAGGCCCTGGATATTTGAAGTCTACACTGTTAAGGAAGAGAGAGGGGAGGAGGCTTTGGGTACAGGGGAAGGGGGAGGGAGGCAAGGAGAGTTGTTGAGAGTTGGGGATTGCAGAAGAGCTTGGGGAGAGGGCCAGATTAGGAGGAGAAAAGGCTCGGTGGTGATGGCTTGAGGTGCAGTGGGGAATAAGAAGATTACAATACAATATAGAGGGCAGTTGAAAATTGGAGGTGGATTGATGAAATGGAGAGATGGTGGGGAAGGAGGCAGCTTTGAGAAGGAGTGAGGAGATTGGATGGAGAAGGGTGTGAAGGTTGCTTTAAGAGGGAGTGGAAACGATGACAGCAGGCATGGCCAAGAGGCAGGAGGGTGATCGGAGAGGGGAAGGATGAGACTTCATCATTGTATGGTCAGGTGTGAGGAGAGAAAAGGAGCATGTTTGAGGTGTTGAGTGTACTCAAAGAAACACAAAAAAAAAAAAAAGAAAAAAAAAAAAAGATGCGTTAAGTTAGAATGGAGCCCACAGATGTGAACACCACACACTTTTGGACAACAGAAGAGCAGCCGATGCTGAAGAGGTGTTAATAGCAGAGGTAGGATGAGGGGCAAATTGGGAGGGGTAAAGAGAGGTTATAACAGGTGATGAACTATGAGATCGATTTAAGTAGGTTGGGTGAATTGGCACTCAAGGTGGGGGAGGAGGGGTGGGGGCGGTGGATTAAATAAAATAAAACTTAAAATTTTTTATTTTTTTTTTTAAGGACGGACGTTTGATGGAATGGTATGACCATCACAGATCACAGACTCGGCACAGGCTTTCTAAAGCACATCCGATTCATATAAATAACCAATTGGCAATTGCTTTAAAACCAGCCACAGCGGCCAAGAAGAAAAAGAGATTGCTTGTGCACTGCACAGAGCTGATGAGCTCAGATGCTGAGGTTAAAAAGTTAAAACCTACTGTACGTCATGTCATACGTTTCACTGTTCCATGTTTAGCGGAGAGCAAAGCTTCTTAAACCATGTACGGTATTTAAACATTGTAAACTACTTTCTTCAATTTGTTGGTGATGTACTGTTATTTGTTGGTGAGCAAGGAGCTTCAATGAGAAGCACCGGTTTGAGAGTGTGGCACACTCCCTAAAATGCCTTACAACTTGGTAAAAATACTGATAATTTAAAAAATTTTAAAAACCCACCTCATAAAAATAAATGTTATCATTCTACTCAATATAATTTCTCAAGCACAAGTAGAGCAAACCTAACATCCAAAAGGCACATAACTGAAGGCCTACTCGGACCTAGTCCATTTGGAAAATGCTTCAGCAAAACTCTTCAAGCAACATCTGTCACACCAAGGATTAACCCTTACCCCCAGTCACACACCCGAATACACCAAAACAATTCGTCTCAGCTGTTACAATCGCACGATTCATCATCGTAATGATCTACAAAATAAATAAATTAAAATCACTGCTTTCCTTTGTAGTTCCATTCCACCAATTGGTTCATTACTTTGAAGGGTCAAAGTTGAAAACTTCACAAACCCTCCATCACATCCACATCTGTCAACAAATACCAAAACTCTGCTCACCAGTTTCTATGCCACAATTTTGATTTCCTCAATCATGCTGCAAGCTTTGCTGTGCACTCACAACTGCCAATCATGTGACAGCAATGCATTTTAACTCTCGCACATCTCAAAAAAACAAACTAGCAAGCATCTGAAAATGCAAACTCCATACACTTTATATTCAAAATGGTACCTTTCACCTTTTGACAAAATTCTTAATTTATCTTCTCCATAGTCTTGGAAAACTGTTTAAATTTTGATAAATGCTCAAATGGTTAAATTAAATAAAGATTTTTTTTTTTTTAAAGGCTACTGCCCATGCAGACATAAAGTGATTGCAAAACAGACTCCCGCTGCGTGTGTGTGTGTGTGTGTGTGTGTGTGTGTGTGTGTGTGTGTGTGTGTGTGTGTGTGTGTGTGTGTGTGTGTGTGTGTGTGTGTGTGTGTGTGTGTGTGTGTGTGTGTGGGTGTGTGTGTGTGTGTGTGTGTGTGGGGGGGGGGGCGGGGCGGACACAATCTAAAAACAAACCATGCACCGTATTCACGCAGCCAATCAGCACTGCAAAGCCAAAATGTTCGAGACAGAGTACCTAAACAAGCACACAATCTTTTTCAGTCCCCATCGTAACATGTCATCCTCCATTTTGGTGAAGCATGAAGGGTTCAAATGAGCTTGTGCATTTAATCCATTTTGGCAGTAAGTACGAAGCTATTGATAAACCCTGACACCCCCTACATATAATGAAGACAGACAAAGCCCCCCACACTCAGACGAGGTGGTTGTGCCATGGAAGCATCAACAATAATTGCTTTGGAAGAAGAGTAGCAGGACCACCAAAGTACTTAATTTCAAGCAATATGAATTTGAAGAGAGTGCATGTGCATACTATGGTATCCACCTCAGTCTTGGGGGGGGGGGTGGTGGGGGAGTCGGAATGACAGACTTCTTGCAAATGGAGCACTTGGCAGCTGGTTCTAACAAGACAGATCAGCGAGAGTTGTGCAGTAATTGGGATAATTCCCACAATTCAAATTGCCTTGTTGGTCCCGTTCATACAAATAAATTGCACCTGCAACCACTCAGATGGGATTACGATTAGGAAAGCTTGGCAGCCCTGCCTCTGACAATGCTGGAAAACATCATTGAATCCTGACAATCTCAAATGACTGACCTGCAGGTGCTCAAGTCCAAAAAATAAAAATAAAAAGACCATGGGAGATTGCATATTGGGGACAGAGAATGAATGAGTCAGTACTTCACTATATATATATATACATATATATATATATACATATATACATATATATATATACATATATATATATACATATACATATATATACATATACATATATATACATATATATACATATATATATATATATATATATACCAAATCAAATCTTTGATCAGATTGCAAAATAAATTGCGGGGCACGTGGAAGCCAGCGTGTACTGTGCTTGCGCCAAGTTTGAACAAAATCAGACCATGAATGTCTGAGAAATGGTTGGGGACATTGAAGTAACAAAATGGCCACCAGACAGCCATGTTGGATCTGATCTCAAAAAAAAAATTTATATAAATGAAGTGCAGATGCAAGCCATCATTAATTATGTGTGTGCCAAGCTTGAACAGCATTCGGTGTACGCTTGTCTGAGAAAATGTTGACATGTTCAACATTAGGTTTTTTTATTTATTTATTTTTAACTAAAATGGTGGACAGTCAGCCGTATTGGATCTGATGTCGAAAAAAAATGGCGTTATATATATATATATATATATATATATATATATATATATATATATATATATATATATATATATATATATATATATATATATATATATATATATATATATATATATATATATATGTACAGACACAAAGACCCACCGACATCTCACTTGTGAATGGAGGGGAGAGCCAATCAGCTCTCACCTAATCAACTAAACCCATGTGGCTGAGATTATAAAAAATAAACACCTCTCATGCTCCTCTCACCGAAACTGCTGCATAAAGCAACCAAGGAGGCTTACACAAGGTAAGCACGATGTTGTATCAAATCCTTCCCAGAGTTCTTTCACAACTAAAAAGACGGTCACAAATCGTACACACACGAGAATCCCCATGCTACACACCCCCTCAGCTGCCGGACCGGTTTCATCACTTATTGGTGAATCAGCGACAGTGCAGACAGCAATGCATACTAATGAGGCCCGCAAGCATGTACTACGTGTAAATGTCAAAAACAATCAATAAAGACCAACCAACATCTCTCACCTGTGAATGGAGGGGATAGCCAATCAGATCTTACCAAATCAACTAAACCCAGGTGGCTAGGATTATACATCTTGTTTAAAAAAAATAATAATAATTGCCAAGGCTCGTATGAGAGCTAACACACCACGCACAGCAAGGGAGGCATAAGACAAGAGGGGTGGGAGAGGGAAGGACAAAACAATAGGGAACAGAGCCATTAGGAGATCTGTGGAAGGGAGAGGGATGGGTCGGGGAACACGGGGTATACAAGATGGACTCCACAGGGACTTTTAGGAAGGACAGCAGGGAATCTGAAGGAGGTAGGTTTGGGGTGGAAAAGATTGAGGTTTTGGTGAACAACTGTTAAGGCCTGGAGGGAAGAATGGGATTGAACAGAGTGTGAAAGTTTATTCCAAAGGTGGGGGAAAAAAAGAGGAATGAAAAATAAACACCTCCCTCTGGGACCTCTGGGAAGGGTTTGATACAGTATAGCGCTTCGCTTGTGTCGGCCTTCTTGGTTGCTTTACGCTACAGTTTCGGCCAGAGGAGCATGGGAGGTGTTAATATATTTATATAATCTTAGCCACCTGGGTTTAGTTGATTGGCTATCCCCTCCATTCACAGGTGAGAGATGTGGGTGGGTGTTTATTATTACTTGGCAATTTTTTTTTGACAGGTATGTTGATCGCCTCCATTTGTACGTTTGTGTCCGCTTCCTCCAGCCCAAACCGCTCAACTGAAAGTTCTGAGATTAATGTCACCGACCCTGCGACTGTCCCGTATTGAAGTTTCCTGAAATGTGGTCGACCACAAAAAGGTCAATTTGAGCCAAATTTTCTAAATTCATCAAATTTCATCCGATTGACTTGAAATTTGAACAGGATTTCCACATCATGTCAGTGAATTCAACCACCTATTACTTTTAAGGTTATCATAGGTCAAAAGGTCAACCTAAAATAGGCCAAATTTTTAAATTGATTCTAAAATTGTCAATTTTCATCCGATTGACTTGAAATTTGAAGACCATTTGCATATCAAATCACTTAATTCAGCTCCAAATTAATTTTAAGGTCAAAAGGTCAACAGGCCTAATTTGTCAAATGAATAGGGCCAAAAACTAAATACAGTCAACCCCCGCTTCATCGCGGTTCACCTATCGTGCCCCCGGTTCATCGCGGGTTTTCCCTTGGAACGTAACTAGATTTTTCTGCGGATTCCCCCGGTACATCGCGGTAATAATATATAAAATATAAATTATTTAAGCAATAAATTATAACGCGTGGCGCTCGAAAGTATCTTCATAATAAAACAAACAAAAAAAATTGTATGTTTGTCGACAACGCACGAGACAAAGAGAGAGAGCGTGCTATTCATTTCTCCTTGGCGCTGATTGGCTGCTGCCCACGAGGCGCACTCTCGCTGTCTTGAGTGTTTCGCTTGTAAACGACACAGATATTTTCTACGTTTTTTTCTCTCCAAGCCCTACAATGCTGCACAAAGGAAAAACGTTTGCCGCGGTTGGGCGCCATTACGGTTTGAATCGACCATACGCTACATCAAGAAGGACGAAGCCAACATCAGCGCTTTACATTCGCAACGGCCTGCAGCACCTCGGGAGGCCATGGATTCCGACGACAATTTTTCTCTGAGGGCGTATTGGCGTGATTTCACAATAGCAACGTGTCTCCAAATAATTCAGAAGGCTCTAAAGAGATATGAAAAAAGAAACCTTAAACGCCTGTTGGAAGAAGCTGTGGCCAGAATGCGTCCACGAATACAAGGCCTTTTCTCCAGATGAAATTCACCATTCGGCAATCGATAAGGCGGTCAAGCTGGCGAAGATTCTAGGAGGAGGATTCAACGACATGACGCACGACGAAGTGAATGACCTCATCGAAACCAACTCTGACCCATTAACGGATGAGGATTTGGCTGAGCTTACGAAGTCTGCATGGGAGGAGGAGGAGGAGGAGGAGGAGGAGGAACAATCTGATCCATCACAGGAGCACGACGACGAAGGCCTATCACTTGAACGCTTAACAATGGCGAAAACGGCCAAAGAATTGCAGGGGATGGCTGAAGCATGGGATCCCTCTATGGTTCGGGCGTTGCAATTCAAGAACGCTATTGATGGCGCAATGGAAACCTACAAAACTCTCCTCACCACCATGAAGAAACAATGCCAGCAACTGCCCATCACAATGTTTTTGCAACGTTACTGAGTTTACAGTAAGCATTTTTATGCTTCAAATGTTTTCTTTTATGTGTTTAAAATGTGTTTTGTGGAGTCGTCCATTCATCGCGGGTTTTCACTTACCGCGGGAGGGTTTGGAACGTAACCCCGCGAGAAACGCGGGATTACTGTATATCACTATGTCTCAAAAAGTTGTGGATGAGTTAAGGCAAAACAAGGTGGACGAGTTGACTTGGTGACAAGAACAAGCGGATTGGATTTTGGTTTGGATCCAGCCCATCAGTGGGATGCAAAACGGAAACTGTTCCACCTGGCAGGTGTGCGCTTTACCGAGTGCCATCCTACTTTGTGCTGTTTTGCCAAGTTGACACTCTACGAGTAATTTTTCATTCAAATATTGACTGCTTTTGACGTTTGCATGTGGTACATGTTTGGGAGCCTCATTAGTATGCATTGCTGTCTGCGCGGTCGATGATGATGATGATGATGATTCACCCATAAGCGATGAAACTGGTCCAGCAACTGAGGGGGTGTGTAGCATTTGTGAATGTCTTTATAGCTGTGGAGGAACTCTGGGAAGTGTTTGATACAGCATAGCGCTTACCTTGTGTTGGCCTTCTTGGTGACTTTACGCAGCAGTTTCGGCTGGAGGTGCATGGGATATGAACAATCCACACAAACATGTATGTATATATATATATATATATATATATATATATATATATATATGTATATGTATATGTATATGTATATGTATATGTATATGTATATGTATATGTATATGTATATGTATATGTATATGTATATGTATATGTATATGTATATGTATATGTATATGTATATGTATATGTATATGTATATGTATATGTATATGTATATGTATATGTATATGTATATGTATATGTATATGTATATGTATATGTATATGTATATGTATATGTATATGTATATGTATATGTATATGTATATGTATATGTATATGTATATGTATATGTATATGTATATGTATATGTATATGTATATGTATATGTATATGTATATGTATATGTATATGTATATGTATATGTATATATATATATATATATATATATATATATATATATATATATATATATATATATATATATATATATATATATATTGTTGCAGAAATGGCCCTTATTATGATATTAAATATAGGAATAGCGCAGACCCCCCCCCCCTGCCATTAAATGCATGTTTAGCCAGGATTGTTCAGTAAATGGACGTTACATGTGTATTGGGAGATGAAAGAGGCTGTTTATTGTTCGTGCGGTGGTGGTGTACCGAGAGCTTCTTCTTCTTCCTTCCCCTCTACGGAGGAGCCCCCCCCCCAGTAGGCTGTGAGGGAGTGGCCAAGAGAAGGAAGTGAAACTGAGGGGAGGAGCCAGTGGGCTTCAAGGCGAGCGAACGAAGGAAAGTCAGTGTGGATCTGCGATGAGAGCGCCGAAGTGTGGTGTAATCGGCAGTAGGAGGAACTGAACTTAAGGATAGAGTCTGCCATCTGCCGAGGGAGTAACTGAGTCTGACTGTCGAGTGAGGACTTCTGCTGTATATAAACGACTAGTGGGGAGGCAGCAATCTGCGTCGAATAAGGAAAGGCAGTGTTGAATCTGCCGTGAGAGAAGCTGAACCTGAGCGAGACGAGTCTGCAATCGGCAGTGGTGAAAATGAGCGCCGAGGTGGGGTGCGATTGGATTTCGTGAGAAGACAGACAGGTTCTTCCGGAGTCCAGTCACGGAGCCTCTGACTATCCCTACTCACCTCACGGCTCGACGGAGTCTTGGAATCTCATAAACCCAGCCTGCCGGAGCCCAACACCCCAATTTGGCCTTGTCTGGTGAACAGGCCAGGCCTGGACTTGTATGCTGGACCTTGTGAGAAACCAGCTGAGACCCACCATCAATCTGACGGTCTTGTGCCTTCGACATTGCGCGGGGTCAGAACGTGCTGAGGAGGGCGTGCGCAAGCGGTGTCTTGAGAAGAAAGAGTACGGCGCCGCCATCTTGCCACGCGGCGTGCTCGAGCTTGGGGGCTCGAATCTGTGGACATCGGCTTGTCACGAACCACATTCGTGCTTTTGACACTTTCCTCTCGTCCATGAAACATCACCAAGTACTCTGTCTTGTCTGCATGTCGTTTAAGGCATATCTCGTTCGAGTTCCCTTCGAAACCCATAATCCGTAGCTCCCTAGTTAAGAATGGGTTATAGATTAATTACAACATTGTCGTGAAAGCTTTGCTTGTGTCGAGTTCCCAAATGTCCCCAATAAATCTGGCTGATTCGTATGAAGTTGCCGCTTTGAATTAATTTGTGCCGCGTCGAGGAACGATCTGCTCAATTTGGATATAAAAATGAAAATGGTTACAGACTGGTAGACTCCACTCGGTCTCTGACAAAACCAGTCTGTAACCAGGGTCTATTTCCCCAGCTGGCAAGGTACAGGTGTATTTTTAGAATTGCGGTTCGAGACGCGTAACCCGAGAATTGTGCCGAACCAGCCGGCATTATAACCCCGGAGACGGCGTTGGTGAGGGTGGCGCCGAATCTGTAACATTTGGCTGTCGAGATTAGGGTGTGAAAACCCAAACTGGTTACGGACAGTGATTGACGCCGTCGTCCGAGAACCCCCTACCCCCGGATCCGTAAATATATATACATACATATACATATATATAGTTGCGGGCCGGTGGTCGGTGGCTGGAACGACCACAAGGTGGGAAAAGCTGTGTCGTCTCCACCAGACTCCCCGGAATTGTAGGCCGTCACTCTGGATAATTCCGTGACGCGGCGGGTCGCTGAACCGACTGTGGTCGCCAATATTTCAACCGCGTAGCATAGGGTCTATTTGTCTATAACCAATTTACCTAATTAACTACGCGATTGACTACCAGGGAAACCTCGCCCTCGGCACGTCTTGCTCGAACCGGGTCACTCTACCCACTGCGGTCACTCTACCCACTAACACCACTCTACCCAACTACCGACTACCAACTCCGGTTCGGGTGCAGCCAAGCAGAAACTGCCAAAGCCGTGCCGGCAAGGATGAACGGATGATCGGGGATAAAATCCCATCTAAACTCAGATCCGAACCATGCTGGACCAATTCAAGAAGGGACAGAAATGGACTGGGAACATTTATAACAAGTTATATTTACAGTAAAAGACAAAGGCAAGAATTAACGCGAATATGCAAGCAAGGAATATTTACAACGATCCAAAAACACTTATTTAGTTCTATTTAAAGACAGGCCCACATGCAGACACACACACACACACACAAATGAAAATAATCCCAGAGTTCTTTATTGGACCGTCGCAGCTGAGAAGGAATACGAGCTGGGGGCCAGAGTTCGGATGGGTACCTGGCCATCGGAGAAACGGGGTACTCCGTGCTACGGCACCTTACAAAGGTCGCTGGTTTGGTCCCCAGTCGCACGTGTGAGACTCGAGGTTCGTGGCAGAGCTTGGGTGGTGAATGGCCGGGGTCCATAGAGGGGGGTCAGGGTCGCTCTTTCCTTCCTTGTAGAGGGCCAGCAGAGACACTTCGCCGCCTCGACAACCTTCTGCTCAACCCTCGTGACAGCCCTCGTAACAACCACTGTTACAACCCCTTCGTAACAGCAAAAACCCACCAAACTCCGCTCTCAGAGAGTGCTCGGGGATTTTTTTTAACCTCCCTCAATGGGGAGGGGCCTTTGGTGAAACACACCTCGCTGTCCGCCTTTGATTGGACAGGGTCCTATGGCCCACCCTTCTGGGGCGGGGCCTTGGCCCTGCTGGGAAACCCCAGTCACTCTTCCATGCGGGTTCATACTTGACGAGCAACAGTATCAATGTTGCAAAGGTTGTCGTGAAAGAGTTACAACGTTTGTGGGAGCCGAGAAACCGGAACCGCGAGATCTTGCCTTGGCACGTCAGGGTGCGAGAAGGTAGCTGGTTGGTGGTGGATTGTGATGGGCTGAGGGTCATGCAGATGGGATGGTTGTTAGATGTAATAACCTAACTAAAATAAATCGCAACGCATGCCTTTGATTCTCCCACTAGACAAAAGGAAGGGGATCCGACTCAACTCATACTTAACGACATAACTGACTTTTGGGACATCTGCATGTTGAATGCACATGGTTTCCAGATCCGAAGCAATAATAATATATATATATATATATATATATATATATATATATATATATATATATATATATATATATATATATATATATATATATATATATATATACATATACACACACACACATACATACAAGCAAAACACGCGCGCGCACGCGCACACACACACACACACACACACACACACACACACACACACACACACACACACACACACACACACACACACGCGCACACACACACACACACACACACACACACACACACACACACACACACACACACACACACCTTGATTGAACAAACAATGACTCAAGTTTTGATCAACAACATGTGCACCGCACCATGTATACGTTACCTTTTCTCAAGAGTGATGAACATTAGCACAACATCCGCTAAAATCCCCAAAGGTGGGGGTGGCCAAATTGGATAGCCAATCAATGCACTTGTCACGTCTCACGCATTCTGAACATTAAATTTAAAAAACATTAGCACATTAAACATCAGTAAAAAAAAACAAAACTTTTCCATCGATCAATTTCACCAATGAAGAGAAGAATGGAGCCCTTCCCTTCCTTGACACTTATCCCAAAGGAACCCTGATTGTCACAGTGTATAGAAAGCCCACACACACACCTCAACATTGATTCCTGTCATCCATTGGAGCACAAAATATTGGTGGTACACACCCTCTCAAAAAGAGCACGTCAGATATAATCCTCCATCGAAGCCAAGATGAGAGAGGTGGACAATCTTCAAAAGGTTTTGAGGGCTAACAGTTACTTGCTACCAAAAAGAACAATCCTACATGGCCCATACAACAGAGTGGGACCAAAATAACAACCCAAAGGGCTTTGTGTTCTTCCTTTTATACCGGGTGCATCACAGAGGATCGGCAGAATATTGAAAATGACAGGAGAGAGGGCAAGTTTAAATCTGGTCTTCACTCTCAACAAAGCCCTGATGAGGGTAAAGGACAAGTTTCCGAGGAAGGAGAGGGCGGTGCATGCAATAACCTGTGGTTGTGGAGCCGAGAATGTGGGAGAGACAGGGAGGACCTGAGGCCAACATATTGCTGAACACCGCAAGGCCTTTGAGTGCAATTATCCCAACAGGTCTGCCATTGCCAAACATAGACTCAAGGCAGGACACCTTGATGGGATAGGGTTAGCATTTTGGGCTCAACCCCAAACAGGACCAGAAGACAGATTCTGAAGGCTTGGCATGAAGAGGAAACGGTCACATGGACCACGGAGGAGGTGGATTTACCTTTAGTGTTTGGACCTCTCTTGCATAAATGCACCAGGGAATTTGGGACATTGCATGGGGAGTCGACATAGTATGTCACCCGGCTGTTCAGTCAGAACTAACCCCACCCACCCGCCACCCAACCTGCCTTCCCCCACCTGGCCGCATGTATACTGTTGTGAATTTACTTAGTGCACGTATTTAGCAGCATGATTGATTACTGATAGAGTTTACTTGCAATGACAGCGATTGATTATTTTCTGATGCTATTCTAATTGGTTTATGTGAGTGTGTAGTTTAATCAGTTAATGTGCAAATGGGTTTTTAATTTGTTAACGGCCAGAATGCGCAAGTGACATGATAGGTACGTTGATTGGCTGTCCAGCTTGGCCCACCCCCACCTTTGGGTATTTAGGGGGATGTTGTGGTAATGTTCATCACTCTTGAGAAAGGTCAACAGATGCATGGTGTGTTGCACATGTTGAATCATTTGTTCAATTAAAGGTTGGAGAATCTACCATGGAATCCGTTGATTATACTCCAAAACGCAAGTCTTTAATTGTATACACACATATATTTAATTAATTAATTAACCACACACACAAACACACCAGGGTGTGCTTACACAGTGTAAGCATACGAACCATACTTCCCCATTGTCTCGGGTTGCTCACCTGCATTTGATTTTTCATATTTTCATTTACGGATACTTTGAAGGTTGTGATTTTTTTGCTGGTTTACCAGCTTTGATGTCCATCGACACAAAATTTCAGCTTTCTACATCACCCGGAATATACCGATATTTAATAGTCAGTCAGTGAGTGAGTGAGTGAGTGAGTGAGTGAGTGAGTGAGTGAGTGAGTGAGTGATCCACACACACATAAACTTGCCAGAAGTAAAGTGACACCATGATTTTTAAAGAATTTATTTATTGAACATTTGAAGTATATTTGATCCATTTTAATACATACACGAGTATTTTGTAGACTTGCCATTTGCACATTTCAATGCTTTCATTCTTTCCGGCATAGAACTAACAAGTTCTGAAAATTTCTCTTGTGGGATTTCTGCCCAGGCTTCATGCAAATGGGTTAGCAATTCTGCTCGTGATGTTGGTTTCCTGGACTTTTTTCTGCACAGCTCGATCCAATATGGCCCAGTGGTGTTCAATGGGATTCATGTCAGGAGACTGACTTGGCCATGGAAGTCACTTGATCCCATTTCTGTCCTGCCATTCTTTGTCTTTTTTGCAGTTTGTCATGGAGCTCCATCTTCCATGAACAGGGTTGTTTTTGACCATCTGACCAGTGGAAAAGACAGGGAGACTTCCATCCTCAAGGATGGAAATGTGTCGTAGTGTTGATGTGGCAAACACATTAAACAAGCTCTGACCGACCAGCACTCCAGATTGCTCCCCACACCATCACTGGAAAACCAACGTCTTTGACAGTTGACTGCAATCGGTTCAAAGAAAACTCTTGACTGGGAAGTTTCCAGACCCATACGCATCCACTGTCAGAAAATTGAGACTAATCTGAAAAATTTAGAGTTCTCCAAAAATCTAAGGGTCTGTTGGCCATATTGTTCACCCACTTCTTGCTCCTTTGAATGTTGGCTGTTAGAAGAAGAGGTTTTCCCCAAGCTGCTCTCCAATGGCAGCCCAGTTGATGAAGGTACCGCACAGCAGTTCTTGAGCTAACTTGGACTTCCTCTGCAACATCTGGTGCCTTGCAATGGGAAGTTTTCTCAATGGACCGCTTGACAACTCGAAGACACCTTTCGGAGGGCCAGGATCGATCAGAACGGGAAGCTGCGGGTTCCTTGCCTTTGCTGGTGAATTGCACAATCACCCAATTGACTGTAGAAAGTGGAATGCCAAGGTTCTGAGCTATCTGACTCGACCTTCCAAATAGCCAAAAATTCGTTCTCTTTGAAAATTGGAGTTTGAGTGCTCCCTGGGTTAGAGGCATTGTTAATTGTCATACAAGATCTAGGAAATCGTTTCTGCAAATAAATAGTCGAATATTAGTACAAATCACCGAGTATAACTGTTATACAGATGAAATTCAAGGTGTCTAGTTACTTCTGTCGTGTGTGCGCGCGCGCGCGCACGCACGCACGCACGCACGCACGCACGCACGCACGCACGCACGCACACACACACACACACACACGAGGCGTGTTCAAAAAGAATCGAACCTTAATTTTTCGTGCGTAAACAAATGAAGCTCGGGAGGCATGGTTTGGTGCACGTATGTAGGCGATCCTAATTCGTATGCGTGAATATTTTCCCGCCTGCAGAAGCTGTCAGTCGCCGACAGACCGCCGATGAGTGAGGAAATGTAAGTGAGCGCCGTCGGATTTTCGTTTTTGACAAAATGACAGAAAAACTTGAACAACGCTACTGCATCACATTTTGTGTAAAGCTTGGCGATTCCCAAGTGGAAAAGATCTGCAAGATTCAACAGGCCTCTGGGAATGAAGCAATGGGCACCACACAGATAAAAGAGTGGTACGACCTATTCAAAGATGGTCGCACATCAGTGGAAAGTGAAGCACGTTCTGGTAGGCCCTCAACATCCCGAAATGAGATCGTCATTGACCAAGCAAGGACCCTGCTGATGCAGGATCGTCGAATCACGATCAGAGAACTTGCAGACGAGGCGGGCGTCAGCATTGGATCCGTTCATTCCATTGTGACTGAGGATTTGGGCTTAAGGAGAATCTCAGCTAAGTTCGTACCAAAGCTGCTAACGATCGAGCAGAAGCAACTCCGTTTGGAGATCGCACAGGACATGCTGGAGACTGTGAACAGCGATCCCAACTTCAACACAGTGATCACTGGCGATGAGACCACAGTGATCCGTCATTTTGTCAAAAACGAAAATCCGACGGCACTCACTTACACTTCCTCACTCATCGGAGGTCTGTCGGCAGGAAAATATTCAAGCATACGAATTAGGATCGCCTACATACGTGCACCAAACCACATCTCCCTAGCTTAATTTACGCACGAAAAATTAAGGTTGGATACTTTTTGAACACACCGTGTGTGTGTGTGTGTGTGTGTGTGTGTGTGTGTGTGTGTGTGTGTACACACACACACACACCAACCCTTATCCATCGGTACCTGCATCCCTTCTTTGGCCGTCTTTCTCCATCCACATGGCAGTTGGCGTTCCCCTTTGTTTTGTTGTGTCTTTGCTCTTCCACGAGTTTGCAAAATTCATTTAAAAATAAAATAATTAAAAGGCCCCGATATTAGCTGCATTTTTCAGGAGCATATCCCCTCGAGGTATGTGAGGTCTGACAGTACATCGATATGAAAAATACCAACATAATCAATGTAATAAACAGACCCTACTGGTCAAGTTAAATGTCATGTCTCACGAAACCAGTTTCCACATTTCATGGCCTGTTATTTAAAATCCTATATATTATTTCTGTTAACGTGTGCACGTAATTTGACATTTCTCCTCCAAAACTGCAGGAATGATTGTCGCCATTTTCGGCATGCAGGTGGTTTGTGGTTTAATGAACAGCATGGGCTATGTGAGATCGTGCCAGACGGACAGGTTAGGGAATTTTTGCCGATTTTCTAATGTTTACATGGTGACGTGACGTCACCGCTGAGAGGCGTAATGACGTCATGACATCGGTCATTACGTCTGTCGTCGACAGACCGTCACCAGAGAGGCGTAATGCCACTCCGAGAATGTAAAACCCTCTTCTGCACATGCTGACTACCTCAGAAAGTGAATTTGACACAAAAAAGGTAACAAGAAACATTGTATATAAAGAAATTCGATAAATCACATTGTCAACACTGGATATATTGACGTCCTAATGAACTCTCACTTTCGAAACTTCACACAGAGTGCGGGTTTGGCTAGTTATTATTATTCCTCTGGCTGTCATCCTGATCGCAAAATACACTGCCAAGGCAGGATTTGATGAAAATTGTATTGGCCTTTTTTTTCTTTCTCCACCCTTCTTCATGAAGAGTAGTACAATGAATGGAACCAACAGAATATTGAACAAAGTATGCGAGAAACGAAAATTTTAAGCATTAGCCCTTCCTAAGAGCAAAAGAGGTACCAGCCAACCTTGATTTATCAGCACAAGTAGGTTATGAACGCTCAAAATGAACTTTCCAATGAGACAAACCTCTGTAAAACAAGTTGAACAATTTGTGTGCTGCTGATTAAACCACTATTTTACACAGCAAAGGTGGGTGGGAGTTCACTTTGGCGTCAGCCGAACACACATACAACACTCGTGCACCATGAAGGACCATGGAAGGAAAAAAAAAAAATAAAAAAAAACTCCATTACGACGATCCTCAAACACAGAAGCACAGCCTTCCTCATTGAGGAATCAAACCGAAAATTCATGCAAGAATCATGGAGCGCTACAATCGTACTCTTGAACAGAAAGCACAACACCACATTGGTTATGCAAAGAACATTCAGAGGTTTTTGTTCATGGTGGCAAGAAGACCAAGCATTCATATGGAATGACATCTTCGTTTGAGCAAAAGGAGCAGAGGTTAGATAATCAAACTGAATTTGACAACCACATTTCATTGGGATAAAAGAAGCCATAAAGACTGCGGCTCTCCATCCTGGGTCACTAAACAATTAGCGGGATAGCAAAACAACTTTGCCTCCAAGCGTAGGGAAGGTTTGTGGCATAACTTTGTGAAAACAACACATGCTCGCAGATGAGACAGCGACCTTGGTGTCCCGGTGGTTTTCAAGACATTTTATGCATTCATTATTGAACATTTGCAGTTAGAACTATTGCCCTTCACAAGTCAAATGTGAAAAACTTACTGTCTGATGAACTGGACAGCATCCTCATACTTCATCCCACTTTCGATCAATGCCAACGCAACCAAAACCGGTGCTCTAAACAAACAAACAAAAAACAGGAAACTTCGAATGGTTCACATTGTTGCTTCCTGCAATTGCAGTTATTCATTCACCAAACAGAGGTCAGGGGAAGAAGAAAAAAGTTTGACTGCAAACAAATGTATAACCAATGGCACATTACAAGATAAGACATTTGTCTTCAGCTGACATGTCACATGCCTCATTTTGCAATAGTCCTTTTCACTAAGGTTCAAGGATATCAGGTGGTATTCACCCAACAAAACACCAAGACTATTTGTACGTGTGAATCCCAGGCAGATGAGTAATATGCGAGCGAGTTATGGAGAGTACTGTGAGCCAGAGTAATTCTGATTTTTGGCAGAACAAACTAAACCGCCACACCCAACCTCAACTTGAAATACTTGTAATCGATTTAAAAATCAACTAGGTTTTCTGTCAGTCATTGATAGGCTCACCATGTGAATAGCAATAGTTAGTAGTGCTTAAAGCCTGGAGTGCCATGGACATATCTCCGATACCTCTCCTTAAATTACGCTGTTGAAGCACATCTCAGCAATAGGAAAAGCATATTGAGCTCACGGAGCAATCTCATGGAAAATATCCTGTACCAAAGATAGCCAGACGTAAAGGGGGCTTGAGAGATAACCATAAAGGTAATTGATTGCTCGGTCACAATTACCAGGAACAAAATTGAACAGGCAAAAGATAAATACCTTTCAATTCAATGCAATGTTAAACACAAGCAAGCATTAAACAGTGGAGGCCATAAGGTGGGAGGAGGAGCAGCAGGGGCAGGTGGAGGAGCTGGATTGAAGGGATGGAAGAGTTGGGGTGGTCAGACTGACCAAATAATGCAAACTATAATTTGAATTTCTGGCCAACAGTCTGAGGAGCATCATTTTGAATGCTGCATTGCAGGTTTGATACAAAATTAAACACAGACACTGTCCAACACAGATGTAAGGGAAAAAGAAGAGAAGAAGAAAAAAACTGCTACAAATTCTGATCACACACAGACGCACGCACAATGTTGAAATAATAAAATAAAAGAGTAGAGTGCAGAAAAATTCTTACCTTCCCAAACCAGCAACACAATGCACAGCAACACAACAGCCCGGCTCTTCCTGGAAAGAAGTCTTGAGCAGGTTGAGCCAGTTCTCTACAACGGTGTCTGGTGGCGGTGCACCATCATCAAACTGCCAGTCCTGAAGGACAGATACGTGACATTGGTGGACGATAACTCATTCCAAAAGCCAAAGCATTTAAACGTCTCAGCCTACATCGGTGCAGATGAAATGCCCAATCTTTAACTGGAGAGATAAGTAAACAAAAATAAAACAAGAAAAAGAATAATCAGAGATTGCAAAGCCTCACCAAGACTTGTTTTGTGTTGTGTTTGTGTAGTGGTGTGTTACATAATTAGAGATAACTAGAACTGCCACTTTATAACTGCTGGCAGTGATGACCGGGTACCAAGACGTACCACTTTGATTGGATACCTGACCAATGACTATTATTCAACTGAATTTGGAATAGTATTAAAATAAATTCAATTCAAATCAAATGGAAGACCAAACAGGTGCAGTCCTGCATTGGGAGTCATCAGAAGGAACCCAAACAAGCTAAAAACAAAGATGAAGTCATCAGGAAGACGTGGATAGAATTCACATTTCAGCTGCTGCTCCTCTACTCTCAAACCAATCCAAGCATAGCCAAGTGATCCATATTCAAAATAAAACTAGAGGGGGAGCACTCGGTAGAGTGCAAAACCTCCTCCGCCAATACTGCTAGGTCACTCAAGTGAACCTGATATCCTATTCATTCAATTTGACGTCAACAGTGCTCACAGAGTTATAGTTTGCAACTTTCCCTTTTAACTTTTACATTCTCAATTCATTCGTCATTACGAGATTCCTTCAGACAGAAATCGATTTTACGTGGGTATATCCACCTGAAGTTCCAAAATCAGCCGCAATTATAATTTTGGCATGTTTTTTTTTGTTGGAAATCACTTATAACTTGTCGAAATGCAAAAAAATTAAAAAAAATAAAAAAAAAAACATCGAAATTTTGTTGAACAAAATTTGCAAAAAAAACTTTTCTCTAACAATTTTTTTTTTGGGGGTGGGGGTTGGAAATCACTTAAAACATGTAGAAATGCAAAAAAAGAAATCGAAATTTTGTTGAAAAAAAGTCGCAAAAATTTTTTTCTCTAACAATTTTTTTTTGGGGGGG
The DNA here is from genome assembly GCF_056783735.1 of Eptatretus burgeri. NCBI lineage: Eukaryota > Metazoa > Chordata > Myxini > Myxiniformes > Myxinidae > Eptatretus > Eptatretus burgeri. Next base: position 76,775,254 of record NC_140969.1, on the reverse strand, counting down.
GGGGGTTGGAAATCACTTAAAACATGTGGAAATGCAAAAAAAAAAAATTCAAATATTTTTTCAAATTGGCCGCCATATTGGATTTTGGACCAAGTCCAAAATCTAATGGCATGATCCTTGGACCAGACCTAACCCCCCCACCAAGTTTCGTCGAAATCCGTCAAGGAGTTTTTCTGTAATACTGTTCACAAACAAACAAACAGAAAGGGGTGAAAACAGTAACCTCCAACCATCTTCGATGGTGGAGGTTAATAAAAACTCATGAACCCAGATGAAAAAATTTCAATATTTCTGGCTGCCAGACCGTGTATCCAATCAAGTTCAAATTAAAAACATGTATTCCCCATCATTACTAGATCATAGTTGTGATGTTTCACATTGATTGATCAAGCGGTTTCAAAGAAAACATTTAATATTTTTATTCAATATGTCTGTCAAACCATGTGACCTATGGCATCATATGTGACCCTTTATTTCCCGATGGATAGGTGATCACACATATAAAGTTTTGCCTCGATTTGTTTTACCACCTCAGAGAAGCTTTATATATATATATATATATATATATATATATATATATATATATATATATATATATATATATATATATATATATATATATATATATATATATATATATATATATATATATATGGCTGTCAAATCACTTGACTGATGACAAATGTTTCTGTGGACCATTTTATCCCTAGATGACCCTCAAATGTTCATACTTATCAGATGTAGCGTTCTACATATGCAATTATGATGTCCAAACGAAGGCAACTATGATGTCGTTAAAAAAAATAATAACAATAAAACCACTTATTCCCCATGAGTACTTGCAGTGTGCCAAGTTTCAATTTTGCCCTTGGTGCAGTTTCAGAATAGAAGTCCAAAGTTTTTCCAACATGGCTGCCGCACCACGTGACCTATGATGTCATAATTATCAATAAAACATTCTACATTAATAGTCACTCCAATGGTGAAAATGTCAAAGAAATAAAATGTTTGTACGGAGCTGCTCCCACATTTGGATGAAACTGGGTCAGCTAGGCAGGGGAGGGTTTAATGAATTGAGAGAGACAGACAGACAGACAGACACAGAGACCTTTACTCACCAATACTTTGATTCCTTCTTCTTCAACAGGATGCTTATTGTAAGTTGGTTCACAGACTCTCACCACTGTTGACACCCTACAACGTTTCAATTCCTGCATAAAAGAAAACAAGAACGTCCAGCAAACATGAGAAGACAACACCGTTAGATTGCAAAGAGTTTGACAATGACTTACAGAATGCAAATTCTTACCTCTGTGAACTTTCCCAGGGTAGAATCAGTCGGGTTGTGGGTAATGAGAAAGCGCATATTCTTATAAGCAATCTCCACTGCAGCTGGACGGTTCATCCGTGCCATTTTAACTTCTTGGTAAAGGACAATGTCAATAAGTTTCACAGTGTTTGAATGATTGGAGAAAATGTAGAAAAAAAAAAAAAATTTTTTTTTAAAAATCCAAAGCAAGAGAAGAAGAAAAAAGTTTTTTTGAAATAAATGCAAGATTTGGAGACACAAGAAACAGCTTGGCAGGAAAATAAATAAAGTTACAAGGTCAGGTTAAACTTGAGGATGTTGGCAATAGGAAATACAAGATCTTTACCCTGATCAGATCATGGGAAATGCACGCACACCAAGTTGCTTTGATGCACAATAGCCAGCCAAGCCAAAAGCCACCGAAGCTCTGGAGCGAGGGGCTTTGAAAGAGCAAAAGTTGAGAGTTCGTGGAAGCCAGGGGGACCTAGAAAACAGGCAAAGAGCCTGCAGATCACTTGTCTGCCAGTGCAATGTGCTGAGCCTCGCAATATTCTCCACGTCCCTTCACAAACTCCATAAATGTGCGACCGAGTACACCGCAGAATTGCTGTGGGTTCAAAAACAATAAAAGTGGAGGTATACAAGGGTGGAGGGCAAAAAGGGAGGCATTTTATGCATTTCATGGAAGTAAAGCTTGAGTGGGGGCAGGCAATATTGAATGTGGGAAGAGAAGAGTAACAACAGGTCAGTTGCAAGAGGGAGAGAGAAATGTTTAGAAAAATTTAAATAAAAAAGGCAGGTCAAGAAAGGAGAAGACAGGTTGAGAGATAACCCATCTCAAAAAATAATAATAAAATAAATTTTAAAAAGGAGGACAGGGGCTTTGGTAGAGGAATGGGGTACAAGTCAGGAGGAGCAATAAGGAAAGGAGGGGGGTGAGGGATATAAGAGGTAGGAGAAGGGAGAGAAAAAAATAGCTCGAGGTATAAAAATATGAGTGGGTATTTTGGTAAAGCAAATAAGGCACATGAATGGGCTGAGGTGGGGGGAGAGGGAGAGGAGGCATAACTCCTTAACACTCTCAAACTAGGTGGGGTTGGAGTAAAAGAATGGAGTGTGGGGGGGGGGTAATGAGGCTGGAGGGGGATAAATAACTAAGCAGAGGAGGAGGAATATAGAAGGGAGTGGAGAAGACGGCTTGAGAGAAATGTGTATGCAGTGGGGAGAACAAGTATTTGATACACTGCCGATTTTGCAGGTTTTCCCACTTACAAAGCACGTAGAGGTCTGTAATTTTTACCATAGGTACACTTCAACTGTGAAAGACGGAATCTAAAACAAAAATCCTGAAAACCACATTGTTTGATTTTTAAATAATTAATTTGCATTTTATTGCATGAAATAAGTATTTGATCACCTACCAACCAGTAAGAATTCTGGCTCTCACAGACCTGTTAGTTTTGTCTTTAAGAAGCCCTCCCATTCTCCACTCATTACCTGTCTTCACTGCACCTGTTTGAACTTGTTATCTGCATAAAAGACAGTTGTCCACACTCAATCAATCAGACTCCAACCTCTCCACAATGGGCAAGACCAGAGAGCTGTCTAAGGACATCAGGGACAAAATTGTAGACTTGCACAAGGCTGCGATGGGCTACAGGATAATAGGCAAGCAGCTTGGTGAGAAGGCAACAACTTGGTGCAATTATTAGAAAATGGAAGAAATTCAAGATACCAGTCAATCTCCCTTGGTCTGGGGCTCCCTGCAAGATCTCACCTCGTGGAGCCTCAATGATCACGAGAAAGGTGAGGGATCAGCCCAGAACTACACGGCAGGACCTGGTCAATGACCTGAAGAGAGCTGGGACCACAGTATCAAAGAAAACCATAAGTAACACACTACGCCGTCATGGATTAAAATCCTGCAGCAGACGCAAAGTCCCTCTGCTCAAGCCAGCGCATGTCCAGGCCCGTCTGAAGTTTGCCAATGACCATCTGGATGATCCAGAGGAGGAATGGGAGAAGGTCATGTGGTCTGATTAGACCAAAATAGAACTTTTTGGTTAAAACTCCACTCGCCGTGTTTGGAGGAAGAAGAAGGAGGAGTACAACCCCAAGAACACCATCCCAACCGTGAAGCATGGAGGTGGAAACATCATTCTTTGGGGATGCTTTTCTGCAAAGGGGACAGGACGACTGCACCGTATTGAGGGGAGGATGGATGGGGCCATGTATCACGAGATCTTGGCCAACAACCTCCTTCTCTCAAGAAGAGCATTGAAGATGGGGCGTGGCTGGGTCTTCCAGCATGACAACGACCCGAAACACACAGCCAGGGCAACTAAGGAGTGGCTCCGTAAGAAGCATCTCAAGGTCCTGGAGTGGCCGAGCCAGTCTCCAGACCTGAACCCAATAGAAAATCTTTGGAGGGAGCTGAAAGTCTGTGTTGCCCAGCGACAGCCCCGAAACCTGAAGAATCTGGAGAAGATCTGTATGGAGGAGTGGGCCAAAATCCCTGCTGCAGTCTGTGCAAACCTGGTTAAGAACAACAGGAAATGCCTGATCTCTGTAATTGCAAACAAAGGTTTCTGTACCAAATATTAAGTTCTGTTTAATTACATCAAATACTTATTTCATGCAATAAAATGCAAATTAATTATTTAAAAATCATACAATGTGATTTTCAGGATTTTTGTTTTAGATTCCGTCTTTCACAGTTGAAGTGTACCAATGATAAAAATTACAGACCTCTAGGTGCTTTGTAAGTGGGAAAACCTGCAAAATCGGCAGTGTATCAAATACTTGTTCTCCCGACTGTATATATATATATATATATATATATATATATATATATATATATATATATATATATATATATATATATATATATATATATATATATATATATATATATATATATATATAATACATTTCTTTTTAAAAAGACGAGAGGAGGGTATTTGAGTAAAGCATACAAGGCACCAGAATGGGGTAGGTGGTGATTGAGAGTTCACGGAAGGATACACCATAAAAAGAGAGATCGAGAGGGAGAGATGAAGGGGGGTCAGCAAATAAGGAGGGGGGTAATTGGGTGTGTCTTGGCGACAAGACTCCTATGGCGGCACCAAGGGCACTCCGTGGACTTTCACCACTTTCCAAGTGGAAATTGTGGAGGTTTGCCAATCCGTTGGCACAAAACACCCTTCTCGTGTTTGTTTTGTGTACTTTAGATAAATTTCACCCAAAGATGTTAACCCCGGTTTTAAACGACGGCGACTAACGTGGTTCGACGTGTGCATCGCACGTCGCAGGAAGTTGGGAAATCGAAAATTCTCAAAATTCAATTAAACCCAGGCGAGAATAATGGGGGAAAACGTGGGGGAAAACGTGGGGGAAAACGTGGGGGAAAACGTGGGGGAAAACGTGGGGGAAAACGTGGGGAAAACGTGGGGGAAAACGTGGGGGAAAACGTGGGGGAAAACGTGGGGGAAAACGTGGGGGAAAACGTGGGGGAAAACGTGGGGGAAAACGTGGGGGAAAACGTGGGGGTAACATCTCTGTCAGGGAGTCCCTCAGCAGCTGTGGGAGTGAGAAACAAAGGGCGTGCGACCAACAACCCACCAAATGATGAAGAGATGTAAAATAAAAATAAAAAACACGCAACGAGAGAAAGGCCACGACGCCATGATATCACCAATCATTTCGTTAAAGAGCGAATGCAAGAAAGAAAAATATATATATATATATATATGTATATACATATAAGGAACTCAGCAAGGAGTGCTGCTGCAGAAAAATCACCTCATCACAAAGAACAGAGCAATTCGTGCTCCACAGATTAGAAACCACTCACCGCGTTGTGCCTGTTCATTTGAAGGAGACTGCCTGGGTCGTTGCCGCCGATCGGAATGGAGATCACTGCGCCTTCTGTCGCTGCCGCGTCACGTGACTTACCCCTGACGCCCAATCACGTGACAATAAGACACGCCCCCTAACGTCCGCTCCGTGTCGTTTTCTTTCCCTCTCACAGCGGCTTCAATAAATCACGCACACTCAAGTCCCTCGTGTTTAAAGTCACGTATTTGGACGCGAGGAAGCACTGGCGCTGCAAGCCGGTAGTGAAGCTCGATGGAACCGTGAGGTTGAACCAATGAACGTCGTGGATAATAAAAAAAAAATGGTTGTCAATGCCCGGCAGGTGAATGTGAGCATGCGCAGCAGCACTGCAGACGAACGGGGACACGTTTCAAAGGATTGCATCAGATGGTCTTTTTGAGTTGATCTATTAATGACGTCATTTGTGTAAACGTACCGAGAATGGCCGATGGTTTCTTTTTTTTTTAAACAGAAAAAATTAATTAAACTGTTATTTATTAAATTAATTAATGCTCCCGCTGGAAATGTAGTGGTGGCAGCAACAATTCTGATCCTGATGTACCGTACACTGTAATATGGAGCGTTGCTGCTGTCGAAGCACTTTGTTGGCAAGGGTTACACTGGGTGGTTTGCCATTGCCTTCATGGCAGGAGTTTGAGCAGGAATTTTTTATTTGTTCAGGGTGCCGGTGATAGCTCGCCGTGGGATCTTGAACGTCCACCAACTTGTGCCGACAGAATTGGATTCCAGTTTGACGTCCACAAACTTATGCCGACAGAAAGGATTCCAGTTTGACGTCCGCCAACTTTTGCCGATGGAAAGGATTCCAGTTTGACGTCCACCAACTTATGTCAACAGAAAGGATTCCAGGTTGACGTCCACTAACTTATGTCCACAGAAAGGATTCCAGTTTGACGTCCGCCAACTTATGCCGACAGAAAGGATTCCAGTTTGACGTCCACCAACTTGTGCCGACAGAAAAGATTCCAGTTTGACGTCCACCAACTTATGCCAGCAGAAAGGATTCCAGTTTGACGTCCACCAACTTGTGCCGACAGAAAAGATTCCAGTTTGACGTCCACCAACTTATGCCGACAGAAAGGATTCCAGTTTGACGTCCACCAACTTGTGCCGACAGAAAAGATTCCAGTTTGACGTCCGCCAACTTTTGCCGACAGAAAGGATTCCAGTTTGACGTCCGCCAACTTATGCCGACAGAAAAGATTCCAGTTTGACGTCCACCAACTTGTGCCGACAGAAAAGATTCCAGTTTGACGTCCACCAACTTATGTCAACAGAAAGGATTCCAGTTTGATGTCCACCAACTTATGCCGGCAGAAAGGATTCCAGTTTGACGTCCACCAACTTATGCCGACAGAAAGGATTCCAGTTTGACGTCCACCAACTTCTGCCGGCAGAAAGGATTCCAGTTTGACGTCCACCAACTTATGCCAGCAGAATGGATTCCAGTTTGACATCCACCAACTTATGCCGACAGAAAGGATTCCAGTTTGACGTCCACAAACTTATGCCGGCAGAATGGATTCCAGTTTGACGTCCACCAACTTATGCCGACAGAAAGGATTCCAGTTTGACATCCACAAACTTATGCCGGTAGAAAGGATTCCACTTTGACGTCCACAAACTTATGCCGGCAGAAAGGATTCCAGTTTGACGTCCACCAACTTATGCCGGCAGAAAGGATTCCAGTTTGACGTCCACCAACTTATGCCGACAGAAAGGATTCCAGTTTGACGTACACTAACTTATGCCGGCAGAAAGGATTCCAGTTTGACGTCCACCAACTTATGCCGACAGAAAGGATTCCAGTTTGACGTACACTAACTTATGCCGGCAGAAAGGATTCCAGTTTGACGTCCACCAACTTATGCCAGCAGAAAGGATTCCAGTTTGACGTCCACCAACTTATGCCAGCAGAAAGGATTCCACTTTGACGTCCACCAACTTATGCCGACAGAATGGATTCCATTTTGACGTCCACCAACTTATGCCGACAGAAAGGATTCCAGTTTGACGTCCACCAACTTATGTCAACAGAAAGGATTCCAGGTTGACGTCCACTAACTTATGTCCACAGAAAGGATTCCAGGTTGACGTCCACCAACTTATGTCAACAGAAAGGATTCCAGTTTGACGTCCACCAACTTATGCCGACAGAAAGGATTCCAGTTTGACGTCCACCAACTTATGTCAACAGAAAGGATTCCAGGTTGACGTCCACTAACTTATGTCCACAGAAAGGATTCCAGGTTGACGTCCACCAACTTATGTCAACAGAAAGGATTTCAGGTTGACGTCCACTAACTTATGTCCACAGAAAGGATTCCAGGTTGACGTCCACCAACTTATGCCGACAGAAAGGATTCCAGGTTGACGTCCACCAACTTATGTCAACAGAAAGGATTCCAGGTTGACGTCCATCCGAGAGACGACACATACACATAATCACCCTGCTTGTGAAACACTGGGATGACAGTTTATAGCAAGGTCGGGATTCGAACCCAGCTTGGATGACAGTTTATAGCAGGGTCGGGATTCGAACCCGGCTTGGATGACAGTTTATAGCAGGGTCGGGATTCGAACCCGGGTTACACAGCTGAGACAGACGAGTGTGCACACCTCTTCGCATTTCTGGCCTTGTCTCATGCGTTAAAGGTCCAATTGTAATTCCTTGCAGGATCATTATTATTATTACTATCGGTATTAATATTCAGAAATCCTTTTTTTCTGTGGGGTTCATCGGTTCATGAAAGTAGGGTTCATCGGGGCACAAAGTGCATTGGCACATCCCCTGGAACAGTCATGTTGAATTCCCAAGGTGTTGGTATTTCTCCAGACCATAGGTGTGTTCAGTTAGGCCTAAGTCCCATTTGCCACGGCGGCCGTGGGGTCTCCAAAATCTACGGCCACCAGCAATTATACGGCGGCCGCAGTATTTCCACGGTCACACAATGAAGCAGTCACATATGTTTTTATTTTTCGGGGAGCCGCACGGCGTATTTATAAATTGTGGAGACCGAAAACGTGGGGGTGCCATACGGTCTTTGATTTGATGTCGCACAGTGACCTGAGGGCGTTCCTGCTGCGGCCATAGAATTTTCAAGGCAGACGCAAGGCAGACGCAAGGCAGACGAAGTGCAGCCAGACAGACGGTAACGAATGGGTTAATTTTTTTTTTTTACCAGTTTTTTTTTTTCGGCTTGTCGAATTGCTACGGCGAACGTAGAAATGAAAAAAGTTATAACTCCGCGTTATAATTCCACGGCGACCTTACGGCCTGTAAAATATAGCTATACGGCGTAGGGCCACCCTGAGGCCACCTCAGAAACTCTGCGGCCGCCGCACGTTTCTGTCAATTCAGACGGCGTACGGCCACCTTATCCTCGCCGTAGAGCAAATGTGACTTCGGCCTTGCAAGGATTGCACAGGTGAGAGTGTGAAATCATCTCCATTTGTCTTTCTCCTGATAACTTTTTCATTCGTGAATGAAACACGAGTTCCCTCCATCCCCGAAAGTGAAGGAGGTGATGTTTTCATCCCTCTCTGTTTGTTTGTGTGTGGAATATCTCAAAAAGTTGTGGACGGATCCGGATTAAATTTTGTGGACAGGTTCGGTGTGTGACAAGGACGAACTGATTAGATTTTGATGAAGATCCGAATCCGGATCCGACTACGAGAATTTTAAAAGTGATTCTTCACTTTTGAGAGATTGGGCCAAAAACAATATGTAGCACGATATCTGAAAAAGTTGTGTTCGGATTCGGATGAAACGTGGTGGACGGGTTGGGTGTGTGACAAGGACGAATTGATTCGATTTTGGTGAAGATCCGCATCTGGAGACGAGAATTATTTAATTTTTTAAGTTATTCTTCACCATTGAGATATAGGGCCAAAACGATAAAGTACTGTATCGCATGATATTTCAAAAATGTATTGGGCCCGATATGTTCTCATGGATCAGGCATTCCGTGGTGGAGGTATGCGCTCTTCTGAGTACCCTTCTAGTTCTAGAGGTGTTCTTGCCACAGTTTGTTAAATTGCAAGAAATATCATTTTTAACTCAACAGAAAAAAACAACACAACATGATTCCTTACAAGTTAGAACTTGTGTTTTTTAAGTGGTGAGAATGGAAAAATCATCAAAAACTTTTATCAAATACACACTTTTATCACGAGACGGGATGCCTGTTATGGAGGTGCCACAGTGTAATGGTGATCCATTGAATGTATTAAGGGAATTGATGATTCATTGACTGTTTTGGGTCTCTCTCTCTATCGAGTGTGGCCTGTGGTTGCTGGTTGCATCATTGGTTGGGACGCGGCTGGAGCGCTGATGCAGTGTCCCACTTACCAGTACACTGGTACTCATTTTGCCGACCTCGGAAGAATGACAGGCTGAGTCAACCTCCTGGTGTATTAATTCAGCGGCCTAACGTAGCTTGAACCCAGGACCCGAGAATCCCAAGCCGCCACCCTAACCACTTGGCCAACACGACTGTTTAGAGTAAAAATCAAAAAGTGGGACGAACCTGTAAAGAGAAGAGAACCATCATCATTTCATGGACCATACTGTATGAAGTTAAAATTTGTGAAGAATCTATTTATGGGTGATTATATACAATGTGGGAAGAAGTAAAGGTTGAGAAAAAGAGTTGGATAAAGGTCGACATTCTGATGTGTGTGTGTGTGTGTGTGTGCGTGTGTGTCATGTTACCTAAAAGTTTCACCTTACAACCACATCGTCCACAACATTCCTGCAGCACAGTCATTAACTGGAAGGGCACTCGGTGGAGGGCATACCTCTGCCAGACCAGACAATTTAAGTTTTGTATCCCACTGATAAGCTGGAATTGGATTCGGACCTGAACTAAAATCGAATCTTCTTGTTCTTGTCACCGAACCAATTCATCCACCAAGTTTCATCCAAATCCGTCAACAATTTTTTGAGATATCATGCTGCATAATTATCGTTTTGGACAAAGAATGTATGGCAGGCAGGTACAGCAGATATGACTGATAAAGACCATGAAGATAGGAATGGTGAAAGCAAGAATGTTAAGATGAGATGAATGAAGAGCCCCGAAAGCAATTAAAGACTGTTTGTGCATTGTGAAGAATCTATGATTATGAATGAGCCCGAGAATGTGCTTGTGGTCCACGCTGAACCAGAAGCCTCAAATTGTGAAACTGACTCGATCCGTCTTCTGGATGACACCATTTAAACTGAAACGTGTGTCCATGACTGAAGCTTTCCAAGTGGTGGCCTGGAGGGCACAACTGTGGTGCTTACATGTGGCATGTTTTGACATTCCTCGCATTGTTCATTCATACTCATTTGAATTTGCATAAAGGAAACCAAAAAAAAAAAAAAAAAAAGAGGAAAACTTTATGGAATGCTTCGTCACAGGGTTTTCAAAAGGAAACAATGATTGCTGCTATTTCTCATACCAAATATCTTTACCAAAAGGGACTTTCCACTTGACAAGGAAATGCAACATTTAGCCTTTAGCACATGTTCACAGGGTTAAAATAAAATCTCAGAGATAACAAAGACCACCGTAAATACTGATGTATGTATAAACCATACCTAATTACTGATGTATGTATAAACCATACTGTAAATACTGGTGTATGTATAAACCATACTGTAAATACTGATGTATGCATAAACCCTACTGTAAATACTGATGTATGAACCATACTGTAAATACTGATGTATAAACCATACCGTAAATACTGATGTATGCATAAACCCTACCGTAAATACTGATGTATGCATAAACCCTACCGTAAATACTGATGTATGAACCATACTGTAAATACTGATGTATAAACCATACCGTAAATACTGATGGATGTATAAACCATACCGTAAATACTGATGGATGTATAAACCATACCGTAAATACTGATGGATGTATACTGAACAAAAATATAAACGCACCAACCTAAATATCTAAGTCAAGATTGCCATTATGGGAAAATGGTCAAACCGATGATATGTTTGAGCAATGGTTCCTTTGTTTTGCTCAAGACAGATGTTCCCATTGAAATTGACCACTCTGAGTGTGTGGACTCACACGTTGAGTAATCCTTCCCATGAGCACCATGGGGCTTGACAGAGTGATGGTCAGTGAGCGTGACCAGGACACAAACACTCCCTATAGCTTGCCCTATAAAAGGCCTCCCCAAAATGTGGACTGGTGCCAAATGTCAACATGCCACAGATGTCACAAATCTTGAGGGAGCGCGCCATTGGCATTCTGAATGCTGGGACGTCAGTACGGGCCATCGCAGCACACTTCAATGTCCACCACTCCACCATTAGCCGCCTGAGAACGCGCCTCAGAGAGACTGGAAGCACCGTGAACCGCCCACATGCCCGGCGACCACGTGTGACCACCGCCGGTCAGGATCGTCACATGAGGCTGCAACATCTCCGGGATCGACTCCGACCGGCCACGAGGACTGCCGATAAGACTGTCGGGCTGCATAACAGGCGCATTTCAGCCCAGACGGTGCGTAACCGCTTGAGGGAGGCCAACCTCCGAGCCCGCCGACCACACCGGGGACTCGACCTCACTGCAGTCCGGCGTCAGACCCGACTGAACTGGGCCAATGTTCACTTGCGCTGGACCCTCGCACGATGGAGGAGAGTGCTGTTCACCGATGAGTCGCGGTTCCAGCTGTATCGGGCTGATGGCGGACTCCGCGTCTGGCGTCGGGCTGGGGAGCGCTACACTGACGCCAATGTCCTTCGTCGGGTGTCACACGGTGGTGCCAGTGTTATGGTGTGGGCAGGCATATGCCATGGAGAGCACACTCGGCTTCATTTCATTGAAGGCAACTTGAACGGGCAGCGGTACAGGGACGAGATACTCAGACCCATCGTCGTGCCATTTGTGCGCCTTCACCATGTGACGTTTCAGCACAACAATGCTCGCCCCCATGTTGCCAGGATCTGCATGGACTTCCTCGGTGAGGAGGACATTGATGTCCTCGACTGGCCTCCATATTCTCCCGACATGTCGCCCTTCGAGCACCTTTGGGACGTTCTTGATCGACGCGTACGACAACGTTACGCAGTCCCAGAGAACGTCCGCCAGCTCCGTGTGGCTCTCCAGGAGGAATGGGAAAACATCCCTCAGGCCACCATCGATAATCTGGTGATGTCCATGCGCCGGAGATGCACCGCTCTGCGCGACGCCAACGGTGGACACACCCGCTACTGACTGTGTGAACTCTGACAGTGACACCTCGGTTGTGTCGGCTGTTGTAGCGCAAAGACTGTCGCCAGAATTCTCAAGGAACTCTTTGAAATTTAATGCTCAATTGTCATGGATTCTATAACCAAATTGTTGTGAAGATTTAGTATTAATGAGTTCGAGGTAAAATAGTAACAATCGCTTGGTGCGTTTATATTTTTGTTCAGTATATAAACCATACCGTTAATACTGATGAATAAACCACATGTAAATACTGATGAATAAACCATCCGTAAATACTGATGGATAAATCATACCATAAATAATGGTGTATAAGCTGTACCATAAATACTGGTGAATAAGCTGTACTAAATACTGGTGAATAAGCTCTTCCATAAATACTGATGGATAAATCATACCATAAATAATGGTGTATAAGCTGTACCATAAATACTGGTGTATAAGCTGTACTAAATACTGGTGAATAAGCTCTTCCATAAATACTGATGTACAAGCTGGACCATAAATACTGGTGTATAATCTCTTCCATAAATACTGGTGTATAAGCTGCACCATAAATAATGGTGTATAAGCTGTACAATAAATACTGATGTATAAGCTGCACCATAAATAATGGTGTATAAGCTGTACAATAAATACTGGTGTATAAGCTGTACTAAATACTGGTGAATAAGCTCTTCCATAAATACTGATGTACAAGCTGGACCATAAATACTGGTGTATAATCTCTTCCATAAATACTGGTGTATAAGCTGCACCATAAATAATGGTGTATAAGCTGTACAATAAATACTGATGTATAAGCTGCACCATAAATAATGGTGTATAAGCTGTACAATAAATACTGGTGTATAAGCTATACCAAAAATAATGGTGTATAAGCTGCACCATAATTACTGGTGTATAAGCTGGACTATAAATACTGGTGAATAAGCTCTTCCATAAATACTGATGTACAACCTGGACCATAAATACTGATGTATAATCTCTTCCATAAATACTGATGTATAAGATATACCATAAATAATGGTGAATAAGCTGTACCATAAATACTGGTGTATAAGCTGTACTATAAATAATGGTGAATAAGCTCTTCCATAAATACTGATGTACAAGCTGGACCCTAAATACTGGTGTATAAGCTATACCATAAATAATGGTGTATAAGCTATACCATAAATAATGGTGTATAAGCTATACCATAAATAATGGTGTATAAGCTGCACCATAAATACTGGTGTATATGCTGTACTATAAATACTGGTGAATAAGCTCTTCCATAAATACTGATGTACAAGCTGGACCATAAATACTGGTGTATAATCTCTTCCATAAATACTGCTGTATAAGCTGTACCATAAATACTGGTGTATAAGCTATACCATAAATACTGATGTACTGATGTATAAGCTCTCCCCTAAATACTGGCGTTTAAGCTGTCCCATAAATACTGGTGTATAAGCTATACTGTAAATACTGATGTATAAGCTGTACCATAAATACTGGTGTATAAGCTGTACCATAAATACCGGTATACAAGCTATACCATAAATACTGGTGTACAAGCTATACCGTAAATACTGATGTATAAGCTCTCCCATAAATACTGGTGTATAAGCTGTCCCATAAATACCGGTATATAAGCTGTACCATAAATACTGGTGTATAAGCTATACCGTAAATACTGATGTACTGATGTATAAGCTCTCCCAAAAATACTGGTGTATAAGCTGTACCATAAATACCGGTATATAAGCTATACCATAAATACTGGTGTACAAGCTCTACCGTAAATACTGATGTACTGATGTATAAGCTCTCCCATAAATACTGGTGTATAAGCTGTACCATAAATACCGGTATATAAGCTATACCATAAATACTGGTGTACAAGCTGTACCGTAAATACTGATGTACTGGTGTATAAGCTCACCCATAAATACTGGTGAATAAGCTGTATTATAAATACTGGCATATTTGCTGTACCGTAAATACTGGTGGAAAGTGTGGTGTTCACTCTGTGAAAAAGCTGTATCATAAATAATGGTGTATAAGCTGTACCATAAATACTGGTGTTTAATCTCTTCAATAAATACTGGTGAGTAAGCTGTACCATAAATACTGGTGTATAAGCTGTACCATAAATAATGGTGTATAAGCTGTACCATAAATACTGGTGTATAAGCTGTACCTTAAATACTGGTGTATAAGCTGTACCATAAATACTGGTGTATAAGCTAAACCGTAAATACTGATGTACAAGCTCTCCCATAAATACTGGTGTACAAGCTGTACCCTAAATACTGGTATATAAGCTATACCATAAATACTAGCCTGGTGTTGGCTTAGTGGCTGGGGCGGCGGCTTGCGATCCTAGGATCCTGAGTTCAAGCCCCGTTGGGCCGCTGAATTAATACACCAGGGGGTTGACTCAGCCTGCCATCCTTCGGAGGTCGGCAAAATGAGCACCAGTGTACTGGTCAGGGGACACTGTATCAGCGGCAAAAAGCCACGTCCTAAACAATGATGCAACCAGCAGCCACAGGCTGCACTCGATAGCCAACCATAAATACTGGCGTATTTGAGCCTGGTGTTGGCTCAGTGGTTAGGGCAGAGGTTGGGATCCAAAAGGTCCTGAGTTCAAGCCCCGTTGGGCCACTGAATTAATACACCAGGGGGTTGACTCAGCCTGTCATCCTTCCGAGGTCGGCGAAATGAGTACCAGTATACTGGGCTTGTATACTGGTACTCCGGTTACTTGTATACTGGTACTGGGCTTGTATACTGGTACTCCGGTTGTGTATACCCCGGTTAAAATAGGTGTACCATATCCCTGTGTCGTAAGAGGCGACCAGCGTTGCGTCAGGAAGGGCATCCGGCGCAAAACCTGTGCCAAATCACCATCCGGATCATACGGATGATCCGCTGTGGCGATCCCTAAAGGGAGCAGCCGAAAGAAGAAAAAGAATAAATACTGGCGTATTTGCTGTACCGTTAATACTGGTGTATAAGCTGTACCGTAAATACTGGTGGAAAGCTGTACTATAAATACTGCTGTATTCGGTGTGCCGTAAATACTGGTTTATAAGCTGTGCAGTAAATACTGATGTACAAGCTGGACCATAAATACTGGTATATAATCTCTTCCATAAATACTGGTGTATAAGCTGTACCATAAATACTGGTGTATATGCTGTACCATAAATACTGGTGTATAAGCTGTACCATAAATACTGATGTATAAGTTCTCCCGTAAATACTGGTGTATAAGCTGTACCATAAATACTGGTGTATAAGCTGTGCCATAAATACTGGTGTATAAGCTGTACCATAAATACCGGTGTATAAGCTGTACCATAAATACTGGTGTATAAGCTATACTATAAATACTGGTGTACAAGCTGTACCGTAAATACTGATGTACTGTTGTATAAGCTCTCCCATAAATACCGGTGTATAAGCTGTACCATAAATACTGGTGTATAAGCTATACTATAAATACTGGTGTACAAGCTGTACCGTAAATACTGATGTACTGTTGTATAAGCTCTCCCATAAATACTGGTGTATAAGCTGTACCATAAATACTGGTGTATAAGCTGTACCATAAATACTGGTGTATAAGCTGTACCATAAATACTGGTGTATAAGCTGTACCATAAATACTGGTGTATAAGCTGTACCATAAATACCGGTGTATAAGCTGTACCATAAATACCGGTGTATAAGCTGTACCACAAATACTGGTGTATAAGCTGTACCATAAATACCAGTATATAAGCTATACCATAAATACTGGTGTATAAGCTATACCGTAAATACTGATGTACTGATGTATAAGCTCTCCCATAAATACTGTTGTGTAAGCTGTACCATAAATACCGGTATATAAGCTCTCCCATAAATACTGGTGTATAAGCTGTATTATAAATACTGGCGTATTTGCTCTTCCGTAAATACTGGTGTATAAGCTGTACTATATATACTGCTGTATTAGGTGTGCCGTAAATACCGGTGTATAAGCTGTACCGTAAATACTGGTGTATAAGCTATGTAGTAAATACTGGTGTATAAGCTATGTAGTAAATACTGGTGTGGAAGCTGTTCAGTAAATACTGGTGGATTAGCCATACCGTAAATACTGGCGCAAAAAACGGACCATAAATACCAGTGTTTAAGCCCACCCGGAGTACATACAGTATAGTCCTTATCGACACTGAGCTCCGCATTGATACCATGGGTTCTGGGCTGAAGTTAAGGCCCAGTCACACCTTGATGTTTTAGCCAGCTTATTTTCAGAAAGAGATATATGTAGATTATCGATGGTGTCATCACTATTTCGAGGATGGTGCAACATACAGTGAAACAAGGGGTGGGAGAGGAGGGGAATTCACAGCCAAAGGTACTCCTGGGAGTTGGGGTTAAGGATCAGTACATGGGACGGTGAGAAATTGACGTCTTGATATTAAGTCTTAGAAAATTGAGGTTTAGACCCCCCCCCCCCCCGCATCTACTTTCTCAATAATCCTCTGGAAGAAGTCCTTTCATTCAAGCTTCTGGGTCTCACTATCTGCCATGATCTTTCCTGAGAAAGCCACATTTCCAACCTGGCTTCCAAAGCCATTCACCGACTGGGAATCCTATTTCGTGCAAAGTCCTTCCTTGGCCCACCTGAGCTCCTGACGACACACAAAGCTTTCGTCTACAGTCTGATGGAGTACTGCTCTCCACTCTGGGCTGGTGCTCCTGCCTCTCACCTTTCTCGGATTCACGCTGTGGAAACCAAGGCATTTAGGATCATTGGTATCTCCCGCGGTGAGGCTGAGTCTTTGGGCCTCTCACTCTCTCACCGCAGGCAGGTCGGTGGTCTGTCTTCTACTGTCTCCTCTCCGGACTCGCCCCTCCCCCCTTGCTCTGGCTGTGATATTGTTACGAATATGGCAGCCATGGGCACTTAACATTCAGGTCCCAAGGTGAATTATGTCGATAAGTATGTGTACAGTTAGAATCCATCCCCTTCTGTCTAATGGAAATTACATGTGTGCGCTACGGATTATTTTATAGCTATGATTTTTACATCAACAATGGCAACACCAACACTCTGCTCGCGGCATTGTCCGCGCTCTTCGTGCGCTCACGAAGCGTTTCGTTCTGGCCTGGCGCCAAATAAGGGTATGCGTCATTTTCCGACCAATGGGCGACGAGCAGACCAGAGCTGGGGCGGTCCTTTGTAAGAAGGTGGAGCCGCGACACGCCGTCCGCCCAATGAGAGCAGGCCACAGATAAGCGGACCATGCCTGAGAAGGATGACGAAAGAAAAAAGAACGAATCATTGCGCCCCGTCTGCTCGAACACGCTTCGGTCTGGTCTGCGTCTGACTATCGCATGCATCTGAGGCGTCTCGTCTGGCGCAGAACTACAATATGTCGACCATCTCATCACGGGAGATCACCTCGTCTCGCCTCCTCTGGGTTTGGCTGCCCTGGTCCATCCTTTGGCGACTGGTGCTCCGGGAAGGTGTGGACGACCAGCCGAACTATCCTCCCTGGCTGGAGAGCCGAATAAAGACCCGGCATGTCCATTTTCTTTTTGGTTGTGTGTGTCTGTGTGCGGGCCTGTCTTGTCTAAGTAGAATTGTTAAGTGCTTGCGTTATTGTACATTGGAATATATTCGGTTGTCACTCTGCTCTGTGTCTCCCATCCCAATTATGCCCTATTCTAAATAAATATCCCTTTTGTTGAATGTACCAGCTCGTTTCTGTGTTTCTTTCAATGGCTTAGCACGGTGCGTGTTGGGAAATAGCAAAGCGGCAAATTGTTCATTTGGTCCGGCGCGGCTTGGTAACTCCGTTCGGTTACGCCGGATCCGAGCCGTTACCCGCGACTCGGATCGGACAGAGTCGACCGAGGGTGTAGTTTCCCCGGTAGTTTGACGGCGTGAGTACTTCGGTAAATTGGAGTTAGACAAGTGGACCCTACCTCACGCTGTCGAAATATTGGCGACCACGGTCCTGTAAGGGGCCCGTGCCTTTCAGAGTTCTCCGAGAAGCATGATCGAGATTCCGGGTGTTCGGTGGAGCCGACTCTACTGCTCCAACTAGCGGTCGTGCTCGCCGCCGACACCCGGCCCCACAACAATATGTTCCCCCCCTCCCTCCCCCCCATATTTCAGCAGGGCGCTCACTTTCATTCCTCTTTTCCCGCCTTTGGAATAAACTCCTACACTCCTTTCAATCCCATTATTTCCTCCAGGCTTTCAAAACAGCCGTTCACCACCACCTCTTATCTTCCCCCATCCAAAACCTCGATCTTTTCTACCCCCCGTTAATCCAACCCAAACCCACCTCCTTCAAAATCCCTGCTTTCTTTCCTGAAAGTCCCTGTCGTGTCCATCTTGTATACCCTGTGTTCCCCACCCCATCCCTCTCCCCTCCACAGATCTCCTGTCTCTGTTCCCCGCTGTTTTATCCTTACATCTCCCACCCCACTTGTCTCATGCCCCCCTTGCTGTGTGTTGTGTGTTAGCTGTCATACAAGCCTCGACAATGTATACAAAAAAAAGGCGCAACTCTGCCGCTACAGCGGTATTTGGCCTATCAAATTGGAGGAGACAATAGCCAAGGTGAGACACGAATGAGTCAGGGACATTCTGTGGCAGGAAGGATTCTGTTAAACAGATGTCCAGTTTATCAGCAACAGCCTGGTTTGAGAGTTCTGTCAGACTGGAGCGGATGCCTCAGATGTTTGAGGTCCACCAAGTGTGGCATAGGGGAGGGTGAGAGATGGGGGAGGCTGAGTCGGTGTGAGACGAGGGGTGGGGGAGATGTGATGAGATGAGGGGCAGCTGAGAGGGGTGGGATGAGAGGGGATGGGACGAGGGGGAAGCTGAGAGGGAGTGGGATAAGGTGCAAGCTTTGAGTAGGTGGGGTAAGTGCGAAGCTTGGAGAGGGTCGAGATGAGGGGACATGAAGTGGGGGGTTGCTGAAGAGGGGGACACATAAAAAGTGTTGGGTTGGATGCACGCAGGCTTGTCGGAGATGTTGGGCAGGGGACTGACACGGAGGGGTTTGATACTGCAAAATAACATGGGAAGGATTTAATTGTCTTGTGCAGACTACCTCTACTAACTGGATTTCTCAATATTCGTAATTTTGACATTTGGAGATAATGATTATGGGATGGGTAGAAGGAATTTATGTTGAAGGCACAGAGAAAGGTCGTGCTGGAGGAATGGGAGGGTTTATGGACCAAACACTTTGTGAGTTGTTGACACTGAGGTGTGTCTCCCGCGTGAGGGACAGGTTTGCAGAAGTATAAGAAGTAGAAGAAAAAAAATCAGGGTCTGGGGGGGGGGGTCTTCTGTGGGGGAGGGAGGTTGGGGAGTTGAGCCCCCCAATATAGGTATTTGCTTTCTTTTCCAAAACCACACACACAATTTCAATGAAACTTGACCACAACCTTCATCACCCGTGATGTACCAAAGTTTGTTCACAGCATTAAAAAAATAAAAAAAAATCAGGGTCGAATGGGGCCTGCAGGGGGTTTGAGTGACTGATCCAAGCGAGCTTCACGACTCGCTGTCGTGTCCAAGATCCAAGCGACTATTGCTCCTGATCCAAGCGAGCTTCAGGATGTGCAGTCCTATATTTGGTTTTAAAGCGAGGAAGGGGAAGAGGATAACATTTAAGAGGTAGAAAGGACAACATTTTGGGGGAAAAAAACAAACAGAAGCAGAGAGAGAAAAAACCTCAATAACCGAGACAATTTTGCTCCCAGCTATTCGAGGAGTTGGCCTGGGCAACAAGAAAATGAATTCAACAACATAACACAACAAGGTAAATGTAACCTGGAAAATTGAAGGAAAACACCAACAGCAACATAGGAACAAAAAATACACCAGAAAAAACCAGGACGGATCTGGTTCGGAAATATTAACTTTGATTGAGGGGGAAGGTGCAGTTGCAGATTTGACCTACATGTGGAGCAACCCCTTCTTGTTGGTTAAATGAAGTCTACATAACCCGGTGTTGAACAGGTAACCCAACTTGTAATCTATATTATAAATCAGGAGTGTCTGTCCATTTGTCTGTTCGTTCCTGAACTCCTCCCTCAGTTTTGGGGATAGCCCCACCAAACCATCTGTGGAATGTTTTGGGGTCCCAGCGGATGTCCTAAGGTGGGTGGGAAGTTTCATAAATACTCTTCTTCTTCCTCTTTCGGCTTGCTCCCGCTAGGGGTCGCCACAGCGGACCAACTGTCTCCATTTTGCTCTATCCTCCACATCTTCCATTGACACTCCAACCACCCGCATGTCCGCCCTCACCGCATCCATGAACCTCTTCTTTGGCCTTCCTCTTCTCCTCCTGCCTGGCGGCTCCATCTTCAACATCCTTCTCCCGATATACTCCGTTTCCCTCCTGTGCACATGTCCAAACCATCGCAATCTCGCCTCTCTCACTTTGTCTCCAAACCGTCCTACCTGCGCTGTCCCTCTAATACACTCATTTCTTATCCTATCCATCCTCGTCACTCCCAACGAGAATCGCAGCATCTTTAACTCTGCCACCTCCAGCTCTACTTCCTGTCTTTTTGTTAGCGCCACCGCCTCCAAACCATACAACATAGCTGGTCTCACTACCGTCTTGTATACTTTCCCCTTCACTCTTGCAGCTACCCTTCTGTCACAAATCACTCCTGCAACTCTTCTCCACCCACTCCATCCTGCCTGCACTCTCTTTTCACTTCTCTCCCACACTCTCCGTTACTTTGGACAGTTGATCCCAAGTATTTAAACCAATCCACCTTCCCCACCTCAACTCCTTGCAACCGCACCATACCACCACCCTCCCTCTCATTTACGCACATGTACTCCGTCTTTCTCCTACTGACTAACATTCCCCTTCTCTCCAGTGCGTACCTCCACCTCTCAAGGCTCGATTCAGCCTGCTCCCTACTCTCCCTACAGATCATGATGTCATCCGCGAACATCATGGTCCATGGAGACTCCAGTCTGATCTCGTCCGTCAACCTGTCCATCACCATTGCAAACAGGAAAGGGCTCAGAGTCGATCCTTGGTGCAATCCCACTTTAACCTTAAACCGGTCCGTCATTCCTACCGCACACCTCACCGCTGTCACACTGTCCTCATACATATCCTGCACGATCCTCACATACTTCTCCACCACTCCCGACTTCCTCATACAATGCCACAACTCCTCTCTTGGCACCCTATCATAAGCTTTCTCTAAATCCACAAACACACAATGTAACTCTTTCTGGCCTTCCCTATACTTCTCCATCAACATTCTCAAAGCAAACATCGCATCAGTGGTGCTCTTTCCTGGCATAAACCCATATTGCTGCTCACAGATCGTCACCTCCTCTCAACCGAGCTTCCACTACTCTTTCCCACAACTTCATGGTGTGGCTTAACAACTTTATCCCTCTGTAATTTCCACAGCTCTGCACATCACCCTTATTCTTGAAAATCGGAATCAGTACACTTAATCTCCACTCCTCCGGCATCCTCTCACTTTCCAAGACTTTATTAAACAATCTGGTTAACAACCCCACTGCCATCTCTCCTAAGCACTTCCATGCCTCCACTGGTATTCCATCTGGGCCAACCGCCTTTCCACTTTTCATCTTCTTCATAGCAGTCCTCACTTCATCCTTACTGATCCACCCCACTTCCAGATTCACTATCTCCACCTCTTCCAACCTTCTCTCTCTCTCATTTTCTTCATTCATCAGCTCCTCAAAGTACTCCATCCACCTTCTCAACACACTCTCCTCGCTCGTCAGCACATTCCCATTTGCGTCCTTTATCACCCGAACCTGCAGCACATCCTTCCCAGCTCGGTCCCTCTGTCTTGCCAATCGGTATAAATCCTTTTCCCCTTCTTTTGTATCCAACTTCTCATACAGCTCATCATATGCCTTTTCCTTGGCCTTTGCCACCTCTCTTTTTGCTTTTCGACGCCACTCCTTGTACTCCTGCCGACTTTCTTCATCTCTCTGACTATCCCACTTCTTTTTAGCCAACCCCTTCTTCCTTATACTTTCCTGTACTTCCTCATTCCACCACCAAGTCTCCTTATCTTCCTTCCTCTGTCCAGATGTCACACCAAGTACCTTCCTAGCTATCTCCCTCACAACTTCTGCTGTCGTTGCCCAATCATCCCACCCATCTTTACCACCATCCAACGCCTGTCTCACCTCCTCCCTAAATTTCACGCAACAGTCTTCCTCCTTCAGCTTCCACCATCTGGTCCTTGGTTCAGCCCTCACTCTCTTCCTCAACCTCACCTCTAAAGTCATCCTACAGACCACCAATCGATGCTGTCGAGCTACACTCTCCCCTGCCACAACCTTACAGTCACTAATCTCTTTCAGGTTGCATCTCCTACTTAAGATGTAATCCACCTGTGTGCACTTTCCTCCACTCTTGTATGTCACCCTGTGTTCCTCCTTCTTCTTGAAATACGTGTTTACCACTGCCATTTCCATTCTTTTTGCAAACTCTACCACCATTTGCCCTTCCACATTTCTCTTGTTGAGACCGTACCTCCCCATCACCTCCTCATCCTCTTTATTCCCTTCCCCAACATGTCCATTGAAATCTGCTCCAATCACCACTCTTTCATCCTTGTATACACTCTCCACCACTTCATCTAACTCACTCCAGAAATCTTCTTTATATTCCATCTCACACCCCATATGTGGGGCATATGCACTGATGACATTCATCATCACCCCTTCAATTTCCAACTTCACACTCATCACTCGGTCAGACACCCTCCTCACCTCCAATACCCTCTTGACATGATCTTCCTTCAGGATTATCCCGACACCATTTCTCCTCCCATCCACACCATGGTAGAACAGTTTGAAACCACCTCCAATGCTCCTCGCCTTACTCCCCATCCACTTGGTCTCTTGTACACACAGTATGTCCACCTTTCTTCTCTCCATCATATCAGCCAACTCTCGCCCTTTGCCAGTCATCGTCCCAACATTCAGAGTTCCAACTCTCACCTCCACACTTCTACCCTTCCCCCTCTCCCACTGCCTCCGGACTCGCCTTCCCCGTCTCCTTCTCCTCCTTCGCCCAGCAGTAGCACAATTTCCACTGGTACCCTGCTGACCACCGGTACCGCATAATGATTTGGCATAGGTTTTTACGCCGGATGCCCTTCCTGACGCAACCCTGGTCGCCTCTTACGACACACAGGGATATGGTACACCTATTCTAACCGGGGCATACACCGGGCCCAGTACAACTGGTGCTCATTTCGCCGACCTCGGAAGGATGGCAGGCTGAGTCAACCCCCTGGTGTTTTCTACTTGGTTTATATATATATATATATATATATATATATAGATACATATATATATATATATATATATATATATATATATATATATAGATACATATATATATATACACATTATATATATATATATATATATATATATATATATATATATATATATATATATATATATATATACACATTATACATATATACATATATATATATATATATATATATATATATATATATATATATATATATAGATACATATATATATATACACATTATATATATATATATATATATATATATATATATATATATATATATATATATATATACATATACATACATATATTAATTCAGTGTCCCAACGGGGCTTGAACTCAGGACCTCTTGGGTCCCAAGCCACTGCCCTTACCACTGCGCCAACACCAGGCTCAAAGTTTCATAAATACCTCAATATAATTATGATTTTGAGTTTCAATCCGTACGAATCTGCTCCCGATCCGGATGCAACGTCAGCACGGCATTTCTATTTGTTCACCTCAAGAGTGTTTGTAACATTGTATTTTATTATATTAATGGTATACTATTAATTTTGTATGCCTGGAGTTGGCTTAATCGTTAGGGTGGTGGGCTTGGGATCCCAGGATCTTGAGTTCAAATCCTGCTCATCTGTTGAATAAATACCAGGTGGGGCTAACTCGGCCTGTCATCCTTTCATGGTTGGCAAAATGAGTGCCAGCATGCTGGTATCCTGTGTCGGAGTGGCAACCTGTTCAGGATTGTGCCCAATAGCCAAGGAGACTGCTTCGGCAGCGTCAATGCTCTGCACATAGTATGGTCCCAATGGATGGATGGATTGATTAATTTTGTGTTTGTGATTGGAATGAAAAACATCTGGAGAGATTGAGTTTCCAGGGGAATGAGGAAATGATATGAGGGTTTCCACTGGTGGCATTTGCAGATTCGTCATTTGCACACACCTTACTTCTGTTGGGGTCAGTTGCAGTAACTTTTTTTTGCCCAAGTCCTTCAAGAACCGGCTGTTTAGCCCCCTTCCGTGCAAAGCATGGGTACCTCGCGATATGTATATATTGTTGTGGGAATGATCTTTAGGGGGTTAATAAAGCAGTTAAGTCGAACGAATGTTATTTCTTAGCATTTGTTGAGAGAAGTGTGATGTACTCGTTGTCCAACAGATGTGTGTTGTGTATGTACAGTGAGATATTTGTTTTCCTTATGCTAGTTTTTTGTCCTCCCCTATTCAAATGTCTGGCTGTATGTTTTATTGTTATTTTCCTCTATTTACTTATCTTTGCGAGGTGCACAGGAGAGCTTTGCAGATCAGGCCATGAGAATGTGTAGGTGTGGAAAATTTGCAGTAAGGAAGTCGGTAATATCCTTGCTCACCTCAGGAGTTGATTGTCGGGGTGAAATAGCATTGAGGACGTTGGCAATTGCCTCACCACGTGAGCTCACTGAAGTGGCCCAGCACAAGGCCAGATTGGCAGTTGATATCGTGTGTGGTGAACTGTTAACATCTGCTACGAGGAGAGGGAGTTCTTTTTGAGGTCGGTTGGTGACGCAGCTGACACAGAGAGGCGGTTGACCATTAAAGCTGCTGAGAGGGAGAGAGAGGGAGAGAGAGTGCTTGAGATCAGCAGGAAGAGTTTACTGTAGTGTCGTGGCAGAGGTGCGAACAGGCAGACACCAGCCAGAGGGTAACACAACTCCGCTTTGTTGTCTCGAGCGAGAGGGTAGGCGTAGGATGCCCGTAACTCCGCTTTAATACGCACTCTACAGGCACACGACCTACAAGACACTGCTAATGATACCAGATGCCGCTACTGATGCTACTGGTGCTACAAGTCCCTAGCGGGCGTGAACAGCTATATGCATTGCAGACACGTGACTACCATCACAACTCCTCCACGCCCCCACAACGCTCTACGCATTGTGCTTTGCATGCGTATGCCAATACGCCACACTCCTCCCTCCTAAAAGTATGACTATAAAATGACAATCATAATGACAATCATAATTGGCAAAGAATACTACGACATAAAAAAGCAAAGAGGAACAAAATGACATCAACCAAGTAAAATCCTCCCAGTACCACGTCACTCGATCTAACCCTGGGGTGATGGTCGGCTGTGAATCAAACCCAGATGAGACGGCTCAAAAGAAAAACGTGCTTCATCCGCACAACCTGTAACAATAATGCCGTTGTTTTAACCTGGCACATAATACACCCGTCTATCCCCATCACATCATATACTGCGCCGGTGCGAGTGAGTTGCACTCCAAATGCAGTAGACTATAGAAGCGCCCCAGGCGGCCCATGCTTACACGCCTCCCGGCGAGGTCGAGGTGACACCCCAAGCGAACCTCCCCCGGCACCATCAAATGCCCCCGGTCGACAAGTTGGCACATCTCCCTCAGACAGGACCGAATCAGGTAAACACCCCGAGCCTGCAAGCCCCGCAGGCGCCAGCGCGGCTGACCTTGGCAAGACCAGAGGTTTGCACTCCATGGCGCCTGGCACGTCTGACCTTGGCGATATCAGGGGTGGGGGTGACGCTGAACAGCGAACCGGCTCCGGCTCCCAGCCATCAACTCGAACCAGGCAATTAGCCGGCTCCATTACCAGCTGTCCCACACCAAAACCGCGCACCAACGCCGGGTGCAACATCGCCCCTGCCACCGACCCCTTAGGTCGCAGCAAATCCAGCCGCGACTTCAACGCACGTCCATAGAGACTATCAGCGTTGACTGGATACACAGCAGTGTCATACAACAGCAAAAACATCGTCTGCACAGATGCAAACTTCCCTTTACGTACAGCGCGTTCCCACAGTATAATTCTAACAAATGAGAGTGCAGCAAACTGCAGACTGTCATCGAAGACCGAGATCTGGAAGACCTCTTTATTCACAACGATTGTCCGCAAGTTCTTCACATCATGGAAAGCATTGATCCCAATCAAACACATTTTGCTCACATGCGGACTGTCAGCATTTGCTTTTATAACAGCCAGCTTAATCACTCGTGCCGCGAGAATCAAACACACAACAATTAACAACTTATGAACCACGCTGCGCGCAAGCCTCTTGGTTGTCACGACGTCGAGGCGACTTGCGTGCCGGTCCTCATCTGAACGTCTAAGAGGACACCGTCGATGGTCGCGTTCCGTGAACTTCTTGAATGCGACCGGTTCGCTCCAATCCCCCGTTGAAATCGCCTGAACGACACGGGCGTGCACTGTATCATGAGCGCAGCGCAAGCGCGATAGCCCGTCGCAGCTGGCATGGTCCCTGTTGCTCCGGAACCGTATATCGTAATCGCAGGAAGCAATGAACGGAAACCCATGTTGTATCGCCGTGGCCCCTGCCACCGGGACCTCGCCCTCGGGTCTCGAGGGAGGCCCGGGCCAAAACGGAGGTACGGGGCCCGAAGGAGACACAGGTGCATCTGGAGGTACGAACTCCGAAACAGGAACCTCCCCCCACCGACACGCTAAATCGGCTCGGCACGGGACGCTCAAGGTGAATGACTGGCGCCGTCCCGTCTAGTTGAATGCGGGCCAACCAGCTCCGACCCAAAAGGGCAAGCCCCTCCCCTCGCACCACGAAAAGCGAGAGCGGGACCTGCTGACCTTGATGGGCGACCAAGACGTGTGCCCTGCCAACCCCTGGTAGCGCTTCACCGGTATACGTGTGCAACGCGAGGGTAGACCTAAAAAGGCGTAGACCAGGGAGTGCACGAGCGGTGCGCTCGCTCATGATTGACACCGCCACTCCGGTATCAACCAGAAACACAATCGGCGTTCCATCCACATAACCTCGCATAGGCCGCAGGTCTCGCCCCGGGACGTAAAAGCGTACGTCATGCACAACACCTCGTACCGGTCAAAGGTCTTGCCCCGTGTCGCTGGGGTTGCCTCGTACCGGCTGTAGATGTCCCTGAGTGTTCAGATTGCCATCCGACTGGCCGCGCTGCAATGTTTGGCCACGACCCGCACCGAAGACTGTGCGTGCGGCCGTGGGCGCTTGGTACACCGCGCGGACCCCCGGATCACCTGTCATGCTCTGGCCATCGAGAGCCGGGACATCCCTCAGAGTCTGTGCGACAGCCGACGCCGCTTCTGAGTTGAATGTTATGTCCTCGTCCTTTAGCCGTGGCATTGCAGAAACCATTTCCGACTCGAGCAAACCAGAAATAAAACGATCTCCGAGCCTGGCCCGCCGTTCACTCGACGTGAATCTGCAGGCGCCGGCGAGATGCCTCACCCATGCGGCGACACTCGCGATGCGCTTCCCTGGGCTCCTCGCCAGGTGATCGAACTTGTACCGCGCGAGCTGCGCTGATTCTCCCGGCGCTCCGTGCGCCCGACAATCTAAGTGTCCCGGCAACGACTCAAAGTTAATGCCGAGGAAAACAGGCACTCCGCACACGTCGATCTGAAACAGCCTCGTCGCCAAACTGTAGTGTCGTGGCAGAGTGGGAACAGGCAGACACGAGCCGGAGGGTAACACAACTCCGCTTTGTTGTCTCGAGCGAGAGGGTAGGCGTAGGATGCCCGTAACTCCGCTTTAATACGCACTCGATGCACTCTACGCACTCTACAGGCACACGACCTACAAGACACTGCTAATGATACCACATGCTGCTACTGATGCTACTGGTGCTACAAATCCCTAGCGGGTGCGAACAGCTATATGCATTGCAGACACGTGACTACCATCACAACTCCTCCACGCCCCCACAACGCTCTACGCATTGTGCTTTGCACGCGTATGCCAATACGCAAGACAGAGAGAGACAGAGCGAGAGAGAATAACGCTGGAGGAGAGTGCTTGAGATCAGCAGGAAGAGTCTACGAATGTGCAGAGCTGAGTGTGCCATTGCTATGGATATTTATTCCCCAGCAAAAAGGGGCTTTGCGGAAGACACAATTACGGGGTTTGAGGAGTTTTGACACTAAGTTGCACCAGAGGCAGAGAGCTCCTGATAACTCTGGTTCCGGACTCCTTCACACCTTGCCTCAGGGTTTGAAATAGTCCTTTCGGCCTTGTATTTGTATTCCCTGTACTGTGTCCTTGTTGAGTGAGTGAACGGGCCCCAAGATAAGAAATGTTAAGAAATCTGTGGCATTTGGGTTGTTCAATGGCGGTAAGAGATAAACGGATTTATTTAGTGATTTATTTATATTTGTTTATTGCATTCTGGTTCTTATTACCTCTACCACCGAAGATGAAGGAGGTTGTGTTTTCACCCCTCTCTGTTGGGTGGTTGCTAGACTACCCTTAGTCTCAGGTTTTCCGTCTGTCTGTTGGGTGGTCACGAGACTACCCTTAGTCTCAAGTTTTCCTTCTGTCTGTATGTAATGGACAGCTCTGGAGGCCAGAGGAGTCAACCGATTTTGATGAAACTTGACTGGTAGGTTCATACCAGGATCTAGTTGTATGCTTTTGAGCACCGTTGCTATGGACGCCACCGTTGCCTAGCAACAGGACTTTGAAATTTTTGAAAAAATCCGAAAAATATTTATTTATTTATTTTCTAAAAAATAAATAAATAAATAAATAAAAATTGGGTTCCGTGCTTTTATGCGCACTATAATCAACCTCTTTGTCAAAAATGTTCAGCCCGATCCGTCGCAAACTGTATGACTAGTATGCAATTATATAGCGACCACCCATGTCATCTACCGGCTTGTCTGTTTGTTTGTCTGTCTGTGTGTGTGCAGGATATCTCAAAAAGTTGCGGACGGATCCAGATGAAATTTGGTGGGCAGGCTGGGTGTGACAAGGATGAACTGATTAGATTTTGGTGAAGAATCCATTCCAGATCCCACTATTAGAATCATGAAAGCGATTTTTCACCATCGAGAGATAGTGTTGTCGGGCTGGGTCTCGGTGGCAAGCACTAGAGTCGGCTCCAACGAACACCCGGAATTTAGGTCGTACCTCTCAGATAAATCCGAAAGGTCATGGGTTCCTTATCGGACCGAAGATCGCCAATAGGTCGACCACGTGGGGTAGGGTCAATTGCCAATTTCAATATACCTAAGTACCCACTTCGTCAAACTACCGGGGAAATTCACCCTCGGCAGGATCTGCGCGGCAGGGCCGTTACCGAGCCGGATCTGAGTCGTACCCCGAGCGGAGAGTACCAGAACCCTGCCGGCCAATTGCACGATTAGGCAACAATGATTAGGCAACAAAGGCAACAACAACAATGTTTGGGTAAAAATCCTATCTATAAAATAACTGCGCAGTGCACGTACACTTAATCAACCATTAAACATAGGACGGGACCCTACCTAGAAACACATACTTACCGATATAACTGATCTATAGGACCTGGCTGTTGTGTGCAGTAAGCTTCCAAATTCGTAACAATAGGACCAAAAACGATATCTCAAATAGTTATGGACAGATTCAGAGGAAACTTGGTGGACAGGTTGGTTGTGTGACCACGACAAATTGATTCGATTTTGGTGAATATCTGAATCTGGATCTGGATACGAGTTATTTAATTTTTCAAGTGATTATTCACCATTGAGAAAGAGGGCACAAAAACGATATATTGCATGTCATTTCAAAAATGTAATGGGCCTGATATGTTCTCATGGATCAGGTATTACGTGGCAGAGGTATGCGCTCTACCGAGTGGCTTTCCAGTAGCTTCATGTAATGCTTCTCCATTACATTTTAATAAATAAATAAATGTACCTGGTTGCGGGGTTGGATTCTGCTCCTTGTGGTGATCTTATTTGGCCTCATTTGGTGTTTTCATATCGTTAGACGACCTGGCTCAAACAAGCTCAGAGCGCTCGCGATTTGTGGTTGCTCGGCTAGATTAAGAAGGATGCGAGTGCCTAACACCACATCACTCGGTTAAGTAACGGTCTCAGCGAGGATTTTAATGTGACAACCAGGTCCGGGAAGTTGCTCGGGACTTTGGACTTTGCAGACAGTTGCGGTCGTTTTGACATGACCCACAGAACTTGAACCGGGCTCCCATACTGGTCGTGTGGCTGTTACAATATCATAGCTAGCCTCCAAAGCTAGCCACTGACTGGCATCCTCCATCATGCCAAGTACTACTCTGTTAAATCCAAAATTCTCACAGCCTAGAGGGGCCTTAGTCCATAGCTCAAGGGACAACTACTTTCCCCTGTGGGGTGGTTCCCACGCTTCAAATCCTGTGTCTCCTCGATTCTGTGGAATCCAAAGCCCTCAACAATATTGGTATCTCCTACAAAAAAAGCAGAGGCACAGGACCTGCTGCCTCTCGTTGCAGATGGGTAGTGGCCCTGTTTCAATCGCCTTCCTATGCTTTTTCATCCCTTCTCAATGGCTCCAGGTCACATGTATTATTCGAGAAACCTTCCCAAGTGAAATTCCAAAATCCAAGCTAATACTGAACACCTCCACTCCTTTGTCTGTTTGTTCTCCGGCTTGTTGAACCCCCTTCCTCGGATCTGCGCTTCAAGTTGGCAGTACATCACCTCAGGTAATCCTCCATCCCTATCCATTATATTTTGATCCTCATTAACCTCTGTTACCTCTATCCATCTACTTGCAGGTTGCTATGGTTTCTTCCCTGTCCTTTCTCATCTCTCTCCTCCTCATTATCCTACTCCTTCGTTCCATGTCCATTTGTTGCCCCACCGTCAGTGCACCACCTTCGATCCTCTGTCACCTCGCTCTCAGGTGAGTCAACATTTAGTGCACTAAAAGCATTGTGCTTGCTCCGTGATGCTACACCCTCTCTCCCAACCAGCTCACCACTTTCCTTCTTTGTTTCAATGGCCAAATTAATTGCGGCTTGTTTAACATGAACATTATCTCCGACTTGAGACCTTTCCAAAATCTTACCCAAAATTATTTCATCCTGTATGTATACAACCTCATACTAAAGGTTAAATGAACCTGACCCTCTTAGTAGAATCGATTTTTGAAGACTGGCCAAACTATTTCCCCCTGAAATGCAATACCACCTCACCTGGCTTTTGATTTCCCATGTCAGTATGTTTGCTCTACCGGCCCCTTTTACTGTGTAGTACTTATTTGTTAACCTCCGCCATCAAAGATGGACGGAGGTTACTGTTTTCACCCCTGTCTGTTTGTTTGTTTGTGAACAGTATTACGGAAAAACTCCTCGACGGATTTCGACGAAACTTAGTGGGGGGGGATTAGGTATGGTCCAAGGATCATGCCATTAGATTTTGGACTTGGTCCAAAGTCCAATATAGCCGCTATGGCAGCCATTTTGAAAAAGTATTTGAATTTTTGTTTTTGCATTTCTACATGTTTTAAGTGATTTCCAACCGAAAAAAAAATAAAAAAATTGTTAGAGAAAAAAAAAGAAAGAAAAAAACAAAATTTTGCAACTTTTTTTTCAACAAAATTTCGATTTTTTTTTTATTTTTTTTTTTGCATTTCTACATGTTATAAGTGATTTCCAACAAAAATGCCAAAATTATAATTGCGGCTGATTTTGGAACTTCAGGTGGATATACCCACGTAAAATCAATTTCTGTCTCAAGGAATCTAGTTATGACGAATGAATTGAGTATGTAAAAGTTAAAAGTAAAAGGGAAAGTTGCAAGCTATAACTCTATGAGCACTGTTGAGGGTCAAATTGAATGAATAGGATATCAGGTTCACTTAAGTGACTTAGCAGTATTGGCGGCGGAGGATTTGCACTCTACCGAGTGCTCCCCCTCTAGTTTGTCCTGTATTCTCATGTCCGTGTGATTCTTGTATGTAGTTCAATGTCGTCGTCCATCATCATCATCACTGCACACACTGTATCTGTTGGAAAACGATAAAGAGGAAGGTCATGAACCCGAGCCCAGACATAAAAGGTCCAGAACAGGTGACAAACGGAACAATACACGAGTGTTAATTTCCTCGCAGGTGACCAAATGCTTTGAATTTTTACACCTGTACCTGAGAGTTGCATTGTGCCTGTTGATGATCACAAACCTCCGCACAGCACGGCCACGCCTGTTTTTTTTGTTTGTTCGTTTTTTTTAAACCTTTGTTCTTTGCTCCGGACACGCCCATTTTACTGAGCCAAAAACAGCACCAAACGCCTGCACGTGGGGTCGAGGCGGTCGTGCAATTTTGCAAAAACAAAAAAAAAATAATGACCCTGGACTCGCAGGTGCAAACCGTAATGACGACATTCCCGGGTGGGTTTAACCGAAAGTGGTTTTCGACCACAAATCGGGGTACTTTGGGAAAGGAAGAACACACAGTCTGAAGAAGTTGATGATGTATGTATATATATATATATATATATATATATATATATATATATATATATATATATATATATATATATATATATATAGTTTCACATGAAGTAAGAAAATGTTTGATTTTGGTGCACCAGGACTCTTCGAGCTTTGGTGCTGCCAAAACAGTTTGCTGGCAAGGGTTTTACTAGGTGGTTTGCCATTCCCGTAACTCGGCCGGGGTTTTTCAAACACATACCTCGTCGACTCGGAGCCGACGCATTGCACCACCGGGTCGTGGGATCCAGTAACGAACAGGTTTACCTATACTTCGAGAATTAACGGCAAGATGCGGAGATTACACCTGATAAGCGGAGATTACACCTGAGAATGTGAGATTTTTCGGAACAGATGATGTCATAATGCCTCGCTGTCTACGTCCGTTTGTCCCTCGAAATTTGTTTTGACCGAAGCTGGAACGTGGAGGACGTACTATAGTCTATATACAGTGCACGATGTATGGGAGATGGGACGGCCATGAGAGGGCCCTGCCCCCATGATTGAGACCCCGCCCCCGTGATCAGCTGTTGCACCGCACACTCACTCGCCTGCGCATCGCCGGTGAGTGCGGGGATACCGGCATACGATCTCATCTTTGTTTTCACTCTCGCAATGGCCGCGATTGTCGGGCCCGCCAAGTCTGCTCTCAAGCAGGCAGGGTCACGGAGGTCGCGTTCACGCCGGGTTGTCTTCGACCTGACGCGAACCAAGATCCACCACTATGCACCGCAGGATAAGAGTCCCCCGCCAAGTCCGAGTACCGTCGAGTCACCCCCTCCAGGCTCGAGTGCTTCGTACGAGCGACTGCGAGCGTTGTACACTCGACCGCAGCTGCGCGTCTGTCTCCGTCGAGCGGTGTCGGATCCGGAGTCCGTAGTAGCGCTTGGTGGACATACCCGAAGACTCATCATTTTGACCGGATACGGCCGCCGCGGAAAGGTAGACGGAGACCTTGGGAGCCAAGGTGCTGACCTACTCCACAGAGTGACTAGGACCAACACAATGGTTCCTTCTCCCAGAATAGGTGGAGTCACCTTTCTGAGAGCTAGAGAGAGAGAAAGGTCTTGCCCCGTACTGCGTTCGAAGGATGGCGTGCACGGATTGGAGGCTTCACTGGGAGCACTCCGGTTAGACACGCAGGTCAATGAAGGAACCTTCGCTGGATCCCCTGTGCGCTTTGGGTCGGTCCATCTATCGAAGACCCCAAGTCCCACGCTCCTTCCTTCATCAAAGGTATTTCCTGTAGATCTTTACACATGACCTCTTCTCCATGCACGTTGAAGTCTTACAAACCACATCAGGTATGAGCTCTGCCAGTTTGGCTCAAAGCGAATGAATCACCAATTAAAGGTCTCTTGATCACCGTTTTGAACCAGTGCGAAGATCCTTCGGATGGGACGTGAGCATCCTTCCTGCATTTGCTCACCGTCAAACTCGTGCATGTCTACACTCGCTTCCCTTACTTTAATAGGAAGTCTATTTTTTAACAAACATTTTGGAATTTTTTTTTAATTTTAAACCACAACATATTGTCATCTACATATTGCATACGGAAGATACTGCAAATTTTGATTTCCACCTTCCACCCCCTTTTCCCTACATCGTCTTCCTGCCCCTAGTATGATGTAGAAAATATAGATGCTCTTCCACTTCAAACATCCAAGGGCCATGTGTTGGGGAAAGCAGAGGGAGGGAAGGAGTAATATGGGTGAGATCAAATGGTCAACAAATTACACAAAAAAAAGAAAGTAACCAAAATTTTCAATTCACTTCATTGGTTTGTACAAGGGGATATATATATATATATATATATATATATATATATATATATATATATATATATATATATATATATATATATATAAATGTTTCACCATTGGCTGGCAGGATGGCCTGGATCTCTTGGTAGGCATACTCATCTCCAAGCTGTCTGGCAGGGGTTCCAATCCCGACCCAGTTATAAACTGTCATCCCGGTGTTTCACACGCAAGGCGATTCAGATTTGTAATGTCCCTCAGATGGACGTTAAACTGGCGTCCCGTCTTCTAGCATTCGTTGGGAGACGTTAAATGTCCTTTGCGA
Organism: Eptatretus burgeri; assembly: GCF_056783735.1. Classification (NCBI taxonomy): domain Eukaryota; kingdom Metazoa; phylum Chordata; class Myxini; order Myxiniformes; family Myxinidae; genus Eptatretus; species Eptatretus burgeri. The sequence goes on along the minus strand of NC_140969.1, from coordinate 76,740,102 downwards.
ACAGCCGGCGAGCTATCGCCACCACCATGAACAAATTACCGCTCCAACTACTACTGGGAAGGAAATGGCAAACCACCCAGTTTAACCCTTGCCAAGAAACTGCTTCGGCAGCTTCGACGCTCTATAACGGAGTATGGCATATCAGAATCAGACTGTTTAACATGCCCTCACTCCCTCACAACCCCCCCCCCCCCAATTAAAAATAACAGCAGTCCTGGAGCAAAATGATATTCAACCTCATTCACGTATACATAGGTGAGTTATCGCTGGCAACCTGATCAAATTCCAAATGCAGACCTGGACTGTGGCAAGCAAGTAGTCTGATCGTCCTGGAGGTTCCTCGACACCAGATTACGATGCTTTCTGTCTCAGCGTGGATGCTGTCTGGGCAGCAGCTTCTCCACCATAATAGTCATTCACACGTCACATGAATGGCCTTCTACGTATAGCAATAACACACACGACGACCAGAGAATAGTACAGTCTGCCCTTAAACAATACTTCGATACAGTACTTGGTAACCCGACATCAAAAGTAGGAATTGCTGCAAAAAAAAATATGAAAAACCTCACTCAAAATTCAATGCTACGGGTAAAATTGTCAAAACAAAACTCGCGTGAAGTTTGCAAAATTGTAGCACTTCACAAATCGAGTTTTATAAAATTGTACGTTTGATGAACATGTCGCGATAATTGACAGCAATTATACGATGAGCCGTTTCATTTATCCTTGGAATCATCATTTGTGGAGATTTTGCCATATGATCAGCACAGTCACATTTCAAAAACACAAATGTTGCTCTTGTTGCCGTCACGAATTCACCTGGGTGTTGTCACTTTGCAGTGGAGAGGTTTTCCTGGACGAAGATCCTCGTATCCAAACAGGGCCGTAGCACGAGGCATTTGCTATGTGAGTCTGCTGCCGGCTGACGCACGTCGCTCCAGGGCCGAGGAAGCAAACATCCCGGTCTTGCCCCGATCCTTCCCCACAGTACGCCGTATTCCCCTCCTATTGCTGACCTCATACCGGCCACATGTCTGCACCCAGCAACCACCTTACAGGAATCATTTTGCGCATCCACAGCTACCCAAAATTCGGTAAACATAATATATCATTCCACTCACTTTCTTCAGTGTTGCTGCAATGACTGCTGAAGAAAACTCACTTTTCCTTATTGATGTATTCCTATCATTAACCCAGTAGGGGAACTGTATCCCTGGCCTCAGTCAGAACGGGACTTGCCCTTGATAAAGTTTGTATTTTGTGACTTTACTTCCTTGGCTCTCATGACCATGCTTGCAACCAAGGGCAGTTAAAGCAGGAGCCACAATCTAAATTGGGAAAGAGGGTGGACAGCACATTCCACGTATCAAGTGCGTGCATCGTAAAGATACACTAAATAAATAGAGCCAAGGTTTTGCCTATTCAGTGAAATGTTTGAGAGAGAAGGAAGAGGAGGAGGGGGGGCGGGGGATAGGGAGAAGATGCCATAAAACTTTGAACATGAAACCCAGCCTTTTTGGCCACTGAGGACGTGCTAGGTCGAGTACTATGAAATATGGCTAGCTCTGATAGCTGTGCATATTGGGCATTTCTAAAATACGTGTAAACGGCAAAGCATTACGAGTGTAGGGGGCGGGGGGGGGGGGGAGGGGATGGGAAGAAAATTCCCATTTAAGGAATGCTGAGGATGTCAAAATCCCAGCTGTTTTCTAAATGTATTTTTGTGCTAATAGCCAAAGTGACGCTCACACACACTGATACTTTGATACATGGTATGTCTCCGTTCCACTTCCTGAAACCACCCAACATGTGGAGATTGCAGCCAACAGCAACTTACACACACACACACACACACACACACACACACACACACACACACACACACACACACACACACACACACACACACACACACACACACACACACACACACACACACACACCTCGCTTTTTAAGATGCTCGCAGCTAAGAGGCCACTTTCGCTTTTTAAAACACTGTGCCCACTGTCTCCAGTCAATGTAGCGTTGCCTTACTGAGGATCAAATTGCTGAGATGCGTGTACTGTACTTACAAATAAAAAACATCGATACCAACGCATGAGTTGCTCCATAATGTTGTGGGCACCATGCCACTGTGGCTGCAATCAGCAGCATGACTTGCACAAGATGGCGAGTCGAGCATGACGGAGAGACGATACTTGGCCACAGAGATGTGTAAACAAATGATCCAAACAAACCACGTGAATATGGTGCGTCTTTTATACAGGTGAATTTACATGTACGATTGACAAACTTAATATACGACGTATGACACATAATCGAGAATAAGTAAATGAGCCGTGCATCAACTTAGGATATGACTAAGTGTGCGTCCAATTTTATATGAACGTAACCAAATCATTTCCACACGAGCACCAAAATTATACTTGGCAGGATGCCCACCCCTGTGCCAACTAGAAGGGTTGGCAAAGAACACAAATCTGTATCCCCCCACCCTCCTTGCCGCAAGTTCATCACACCTGCTGCTCAAATGCAACTTGCAACAGACAAACACCCCCTCCCTCTCATTAACACAACTGCTGCCTGAGGCTAAAATACTGTGGTAAACATTGGTGTAAAAAAGATGGGAATGCAGCATGCCAAACAGCACATTGGGTAAAGGTTCCCCAAAACTTGTGCTTTGGGCAGACTTTCAGTGTCGAGATTTGCACAGGACTGGAGTCGTAAGAAAGGGAGGCGAGATATCACATAGGGAGATGGAAGGAGTTGAAGATGATTCAGGCCGAGTGTAGATGTCTATTGAAGGAATTGTATGCCGACTCGAGATCGAAGAGCATCTGACGAACTTGAGAGTCATCAAGCTCATCCGATGCAGACATCCCACTCAACTGCTGCAACCTGCACAAACGTGGACATACATATTACATCATAACAGCCGAGAAACCATATATAATCACTCATGACATAACTATAATCATCTGGCAGTTCATCTGTCCTACCAGGTACCAAAAACATATGTTCAACTTAATGTTATAGGCAAGTAATATGATCCAGGGCTGGCAGGGTGGCCGAAAAGGTATGCAGACCCACCTTTAAAGTTGTCTTGCCTGGGTTTAAATATTGGTCCAGCTATAACCTGGCATCCCAATGTATGGTTTTACAGGCAGGGTTATTCAACGTGTGTGCCGTCCCTCGGATGGACGTTAAACGGGGGTCCTGTCTGCCCGCATTAGTTGGTGGACGTTAAAGATCCCACAGTGTCCTTCACGAATAGGAGGAGAGCTATCGCCGGCACCCTGAACAAATTCCAATTTCCTGTCCTGACTACTGCCAGGAAGGCAATGGCAAACCACCCAGTATAACCCTTGCCAAGAAATTGCTTCGGCAGCACCAACGCTCTAACAGAGTAGCAATCAGAATATGGTCCAATCCTCCATTTTACAGTAATGTACGATTACCAAATGTGAGGACTTTGATGAAGCCAGATCAAGTTGGTGTTGAGTGAGCGTCCATATACCTGGCAGACATCGATGCATTACACGATCACGTACATGCTAATGTGCATGAAGATTTAAAGTCAGTTGTTATCAATGCAATGTTCTGCAATTCCACAACCACCCTCCCCCTCCCTTTGCCAACAGATCACAACAATCATATAACCACGTACTTCAATTGAATACCCAACATGCTATGGGAGATAGCAGCTTCAAATAAAATCTTTATACAAGGCTTGAGGCTCATGGAAGAGCTGAACAATAGCAGCATAGGGAAGTTGGTTCACAAACCGCCAAAGGACACGAGGAAATGGGAGTTGGATGGATATGCACAAGGAAAGTAGAAAATAACAAAGGAGTAACATTGTCTGGGTGAGAAACAAGATAGGAAAGAATCAGTAAGTGTGGAAAAGATTGTGGATGTGCAAGGGTGATGACATGAGTAGCATGTCTGAGAAGACTGAAGAAAAAGGACAAAGATGAACCAGCTATTATCTTCACCTATCCAGCCATCATGCCACCACTCAAGCCCCCCTCCTCCAGAACCCCTCCACCCCAAATTGTTGGACATGCATTTATTAAAGGTATATGTGCTGACAATTAACAGATTTGTTTTATTGCTTAAAAAAATTGGTCTATTGAAGGACTTTGTCGTGTATAAATGAAATAACTTTTTCTATTTTTTTTTTTTTCTTCTTTTCTTCGGCTGTTTGCACTCGCATCTTTCCCAGAAATGATGTTTACCAATCATCTGGAATTTGTGGGCTCCTCCATAACTCTTCATAGTCTTGTGTTCAATTAACGGATGTACTTCACAAAAAATAATAAAGTGCACTGGCAGGTAAACATTTGCATCACATACACATCACGATGAAGGCAAATTGCTGGTATTAAAAAATAACTACGAGTACAGGCTTCAGGTAGGCATATCGACAAACATGGCAGCCCTCAATGGGGGTACAATCAATCCATGTGCTGCCAACTGTTTACAAGATCATTACAACATCCACCAAAAATAATTTCAATCAACATCAAAATTCAAACCGAGGGCGCCACATTTGGCACAGAATGAGAAGAAGCAAGTGCAATCACACTGATGTCTTCACCTGACTTAGTAGGCTACGGTCAAGTTAGAGGTCAGGAAGGAAAGAAAGAAAGAAAGATAGATAGATAGATAGAATGTTTAATTAATTTTAAAAATAAATACATTTTGACAAAGGTACAAACTCATCTGAAATTTCCAGATGGCTAAACAGATGAAACAGGATGACTAAATGAACTGAAGAAGAAGTGGGTAAACTTGAGGTTCCCTCGGTGTGGGAGTGGGTTTCGGTTTGGGTATGGAGAACCCAAAAATGAATTCAAGTACATATGCAGATTTTTTAAGTGTCTTGGGTGCAAGGTTTAATTTGCTCATATACGAGGTGTGTTCAAAAAGTATCCAACCTTAATTTTCCGTGCGTAAACAAATGAAGTTAGGGAGGCGTGGTTTGGTGCACGTATGTAGGTGATCCTAATCCGTATGCGTGAATATTTTCCCGCCTGCAGAAGCTGTCAGTCGCCGACAGACCACCGATGAGTGAGGAAATGTAAGTGAGTGCCGTCGGATTTTCGTTTTTGACAAAATGATGGATTACTGTGGTCTCATCGCCAGTGATCACTGTGTTGAAGAAGTTGGGATCGCTGTTCAGTCTCCAGCATGTCCTGTGCGATCTCCAAACTTAGTTGCTTCTGCTCGATCGTTAGCAGCTTTCGCACGAACTTCGCTGAGATTCTCCTTCAGCCCAAATCCTCAGTCACAATGGAATGAACGGATCCAATGCTGACGCCCGCCTCGTCTGCATGTTCTCTGATCGTGATTCGACGATCCTGCATCAGCAGGGTCCTCACTTGGTCAATGACGATCTCATTTCAGGATGTTGAGGGCCTACCAGAACGTGCTTCACTTTCCACTGATGTACAACCATCTTTGAAGTGGTTGTACCACTCTTTTATCAGTGTGGTGCCCCTTGCTGCGTTCCCGAAGGCCTGTTGAATCTTGCGGATCGTTTCCACTTGGGAATCGCCAAGCTTTACACAAAATTTGATGGAGTAGTGTTGTTCAAGTTTTTCCATCATTTTGTCAAAAACGAAAATCCGACGGCGCTCACTTACACTTCCTCACTCACCGGCGGTCTGTCAGCGACTGACAGCTTCTGCAGGCGGGAAAATATTCACGCATACGGATTAGGATCGCCTACATATGTGCACCAAACCACGACTCCCTAGCTTCATTTGTTTACGCACAAAAAATTAGGTTTGGATACTTTTTGAACACACCTCGTGTGTATATATATATATATACACACATATATATATATATATATATATATATATATATATATATATATATACATATATATATATATATACATATATATATATATATATATATATATATATATATATATATATATATATATATATATATATATATATATACATATATATATACATATATATATATATATATATATACATATATATATATATATATATATATATATATATATATATATATATATATATATATATATATATATACATATATATATATATATATATATATATATATATATATACATATATACATATATATATATACATATATACATATATACATATATATATACATATATATATAGATATACATATATACATACATATATATATACATACATATATATATATACATATAAATATATACATATACATATATACATATATATATATACATATATATATATACATATATATACATATATACATACATACATATATATATATATATATATATATATATATATATATATATATATATATATATACCGGGCGTAGTGGCGTGCGCCTGTAATCCGGCTACTCGGAGGCTTGGGTTGGAGGATCGCTTGAAGACGGGAGCTCTGCACTGGGCCGCGCAATGAGAGGGTGTAGGGCAGCCCAGAATCATGGCGAAACCCAATCCTTATCCCTGTGTCGTAAGAGGGGACCAGGGTTGCGTCAGGAAGGGCATCCGGCGTAAAACCTATGCCAAATCAGTATGCGGATCTTAACGGATGATCCGCTGTGGCGACCCCGAACGGGAGCAGCCGAAAGACGAACAACAACATATATATATATATATATATATATATATATATATATATATATATATATATATATATATATATATATATATATATATATATATATATATATATATATATATATATATATATATATTACAGGGTGTTCCACATGCAATGCCATAATATTACATGTTGATGATGACCTATTAATAATGTCGTGTCCAGGGGGTTTTCCCCTACCTGGATGGATGATCGAACAATTTCCATTGGAGGCTTACAGCCGAGATTCTCGGAGATTATGGCGCACGTGGGAAAGAACAGCGACAAGGACAGAGCGGATTAATGCACAGCACAAGGGGGTTATCTCGTAACCACAAGAGAAACACGGACACCAGCTGATTAAATAAATATGGGGTTTAATGAAAATAAATCAAATATCTACAGTGGAAATAATTCAATGGAACGTGAGGCAAAACTAAATTCCGATTTGAAGCGCCTCCACACATTTAAATTCAAACAAGGGGATAGAACAATAAAAGAAAAATCCCTCCTTTATTCTGGCACCGAGCTTCCGGTCCAGAAATAATCTTTTACGAGCTTTGGGGTCGAGCTGCGTCATCCTGCATGGTGGGAAACTGCCCCAAAATGGCGCCAAGCCGCTCTCTGGGCGGGAAGCGTACGGGAGGTAATTCGTGCAGATGGTCCCTTCGTCAAGAGAGCCCACAAGCTGTCGTGAAAGTTATTCTTCACGATTAAGGTGGTCGACGCCGCTCCTCTGCAGAATGCCGGGCTCGCTCACCCAGAATGGCACAACACGAGGCTTCGAGGGACGTCTCACACGATGCAACCAAACAGTCGATGACTAGCGTCTTGCTTTGTCACGTGGGCAAATTCACAGCATGACACGATAATTGTGTTGCTGTATTTCGTCGTGTCCAGACGTAACCAGCCAGCGAGACCCTCGTCCTCAATCGTATTCTCGTTCTGTCGCTCCGAACCGCACTTTCCTTCTGCCGGCTCTCTGACATCACGCCCATTAATCCTCCACTCCGGGGGCGGGGTTCCACCAGCCGTCACCCCTGGAGGCGGGGCTTTCTTTTCTGCCTTCTTGGTCGTGCAGCTCAGTTGTTTCAAGGAGGTGATCCCTTTTTAATTGCCGGTATTGAAATACAAAAACATAGGGAAAGGTTTCAGGGGGCAATTACATACTGGGAGAAATTATCCTTAATCCCGACCTAATTTAACACAGCACCACCCGCGTGTGGTGATAAGTAACACTTAAGCTCACAGTTTCCCTAACTTAATTTACATTGAGATGTCTCCGACATCCATGGACCAAGAAACTCTATGGTTAATTTTCTCCAGACAATTCTGCAGACAGGTTAATTCCACCACCTCTAAAATGTCTGACATATGAAATTATGATTTGTAATACCCATCCCCACTGGGAGTGGTGCTTTGTGAGAGACATTTCCAGAGAGAGAAATGTGGTCTACCCCCACTCTGAACCCCCAGGGCCTTGAATTTTTTTTTAACCGACTGAAACCTTCCTGTACACAATCCAAGTACAACCACCAGTTTTCAACTCATTCAGTCCAGTAGTTTAGCAGCATATAGAAGTCAAACACACAAACAAAACAGACTTCTCAAGTAACATGTACTACGATTAAGGTAAAATAGACAAATCACCATGGTCCCGTTTCCTCTTTTTAAGGTACACCATGTTACCCAGCACATGTAATGTAAGCAAGTGAAAAAATGTAAAGCACGTCTACAAAATAGTGTTGTTTGCGAAAAAAAAATCCATTGGCAGACTGTTACTATGGCCTGACTAACACTTGGTGAACCCCAAAGATGGGAAATTATTGATTTGAAAAATGCTGGGAGGTCCCACAGTCAAATTGGAAGTCAAATTGGCTTCCATTGGACTGTTACAAGCTGATTGGTCTGGAAACATCAACAAACCAATGATGTTAAAGATGGGCCTCAATCTGGACAAACCATGGTGACCTCCAACAGAGAAAAGGCAGCTCTGATCAGGCTTGTCAAACATATTCCTTTTGCCACAAGTACAGTGTTGCAGCATGAATGGAATATCCCTCACAGTTTATCTGTGATAACTATCCGGAACCAGCTTCATGCTGTAAGTTACAAAGCCAGGCGACCAAAAAGACACTCTCTTCTCACCCTGGAATACAAAGCAGATCGCTTAGCATGGAGTCAGGCATGTCAACATTGGAATCTCACATCCTGGAGGAGATTCCATTTGGTCTGATGAGAGCAGATTTCTCCTGCACATGACCGATGGTAGAAATAGTGTTCGGCAGCAACCGAACACAACCGATACACCGAACAACATTGTGGAGTCCATCCTTTTTGGTGGCGGATCCGTTACATGGGCCTGTCTCTCACATGATTGCAAACTTGACCTCATCACTGTAAGGGTCACCTGATAGGCAAAAAGTACCGAAGAGAGAGTTTGGATTGTGCTGTTTAATATTTCGACATCTACCCACTTCTCACAAGATCTGTATAAATGGATCAAAATGCAAGACCCCACGATTCTTGTGCGGTTACAGACTTCTTGCAAAACTACTCATTTACTATTACAACATTGCCTTGGCCAGTAAGGAGTTGAGATCAAAATCCAATATAACACGTTTGGGACATTCTTTGGTGTAGATCTAAGAAAGTGGTTCATCCTGTACAGTCTCTGGCACAGTTGGAAGCTATTTTGTAAAAGGAATGGCAGCAACTCCCTTGGAATTCTCTCTGGCAGCTTCCTCAATGGATGTGGAGGGTTGCAGCAGTCATCTACGCATTGTTTAATGGAGCAAGTGTATGTACTGTATGTACTGTAAGTATAATCTGCTGTTCACCTATTGGTTGGACAGCTGACCTGATGTCACCCACAATTGTAACCTGAAATACTTAACTTAAAAGTACCCAAAGGACCCAAACAACCCAAAAGACCCCAAAAATACCCAAAGACTCAAAAGACTGAAAATACCCTGAAGACCCAAAAGACCCCGAGGAACCAAAAGACCGAAAAGACCCCGAATACCGAAAAAACCACAAGCACCCAAAATATCCAGAGGACCAAAAAGACCTCGAGAACCCAAAAGACCCAACGGGACTATCTGGGACTCATGGAAATTCTGCATAATGTAAAATTTGACTTCAGGTCCCCAACACACACACACACCACACCTCAAGCTCCCCATCCCAGTTATGTCCTCTCTCTGTCCCAACCCCCTCCCCCCACTACGACCACACCCTAACTCTGTGCTCCCCTCCCCCTTTCTTCAAATCCTCAAACCCTCCCAACCCAATGTCCTCAACTCCCCATCCCCCCCTCCCAACTCTACCCCCTCTCTCCCGCAAGCCAACTCTGTCATCTCTGTCATCCGCAAGCGTCAGAAGAACATATTGCATGCTTGGAACAAGATCGCCTATCAGGCGGGTACTCTGATAGTTAATTCTCATGGTGCTTACACACTGACATTTTGAGAAGTTCATTCCTTTTTAACATCAGTAGATGTCAATCATCACAAGATGTGTTGCCAGCAGCTCCGATTCTAAAATTGTGTTTTTGGTGTAAAAAAAAAAAAAGTGCCATCACAGACGTCCTCACTTTGTGATGGTTAAAAAAAAAAATAAAAAAAAAAACCTCTCAATTTGAATCAAGTCATCTGTCGAACAGGCATATTCTACCAATATATGGTTTTATCTTGGATAAATGCAAGTTTCTGAATAATTTCCTTGGTAATTGCTGTGATCCAGGAAAATGCAGCCCAAGCTTAACTTTGTCCCATACGTATATTTTGATGGCCCCTCATACTACGTTAGCAATTCATGCAATAATATATTTCTGAAGAATCTGTCTGCTTTGACAAGGTAAGCAAGATGATGACATCGTCATGTCAGAGGCGTCGTTAACATCGTCACTCTGATCCAGAGGTCTTATAAATGCTGCCGTGGATTCTGCAATGGTGGTTAAACTGCATTCAGTAATTTGGATACCGCAATAGTTCACCTGAAGTATCCGAAACTGGCGGTGTTTGAGCGGGAAGGTCAGAAGATGGTAAAACGTTCGGTTATAATTAAAATCGTTTATTAACGGTTATATGGGAGGGGAGAGACGAGATGGTAATAATAACTAAATCGGAACAGACCAGGCACTCAAAAGACAACGAGTAGGGAGGCACACATATTGACGTACAATGGAAATAAATGAAACACTAAAGCCTAACCCCATAATGGCACTGCTAATAAGCAATGGATTCACACAAAATAATGGGGCAGGGCAAGAAACTGTGGCTGGCACAAAGCTGGCACAGTTGTGATGGCACGGAACGGTGAACAGGATAGCAGGAGTTATGTGCTGAAGGCGAGCGATTGGCTGTGTCCACGTCTCCAAGGTCATCCACCGGTCCCAGCGATGAAGCAGAGACAAGTATATTGCTGCCACATCCAAAGCTGAACTACATCCAACTCTAACTACCACACTGGGTCTCCAATTCCAAAACTCAAAATCAATTCAAACCTGATGTGCTCCACACGGTTACGGCTCACGTAAACTTTGGTGCCACCTTCATGCATGGCGGGTCTCTATCATTGGCCGCCCATGGCTGTGGGCATGCCATATTTTTGGACGTCCCACAACAATAAAAAGTCTTATGCCCCCTCTTCAAGGTTCCCAGCTGACAATGCAGTACGCCAGTCAAACAGTCCGTGTCGTTTCCTCTTTGAGAGCAAGGTGCTTTCCAGTTGCATTTTTGTGCCCAAGTCCTGACCTAGCCTCACTCAAAAATAGGAGGTTTTACACAACAGATGAAACGGAAGACCAAGAAGGAACCCAAATAAGTAAAGAGGAAAGAAGGAGTCATCAGGAGGAACCTGGATAGGATTCGAGTTTCAGCCACTACTCCACCACCCTCAAACCCATCCAGGCACAGCCAAGTGGGCTTTACAGAAAAATTTCTGCAAGAATTCACTTCTCCTTCGAGAGATAGACAAGGAAACTTATTCAATACTGTCTTAAAGTTAACACTCACTGTCTCAGTGCAAGTTTTACAAGACAACTTACTCTGATATTTTCCCTGTCACAAGAGTTACCCCCCCCCCCCCACTCCATTCCCACATAACAATATTAAAGAAAACATATTTTTTTTGCTACAGAATTTGAGGCTCATTGAAAAACTAAACAAGAAAGCATTTCAGGCAGACAAAGGGGTGGAGGGGAACAGCTGGACAAAAAAATGCAGACACATGGCAGTGTATGTGAAGGGGAGTGGACAGGGATGGAATGGAAAAAGAGGGAGCCTGAGTGTAGAAAAGCTCAGAAGTGGGTTTGGCCAATAGAAGGTGGTGATGGGCAAATATGTTTTGCATAATTCAGAGCCAAACTGGATAAGAAATATATTTTTAAAGCAGATGGATTCAAATGTGTGAAGTGAGGGGCATGGACATCAGAACAATTAATGTATTCCAAATGAGCATAAAAAATTTAAAAAAAAATTAATTGCAAATACTCTCAACAAAATACAAAAGGTTTAGAGCTATTACCACCATGTGGTATGACCATTAAATATGAAAGATAGCTTAGTTGTTCTCAAGATCGGTTTTTCTTTTATTATTTTTTATGTAGATGCTTGGAAAGAAAGGAAAAAGTAAACTAAATAGGAAAGAAATACTAACCAGGAATTGACCCTCTCTTTGCCTTCAAAACCAGAAGGAAGAGAACTCATGCGGCTCATAGTTTCCATGAGCTCACGTAGATCCGGTTGAATCTAGAGTAGAAGAAATAAAAAAAAAAGCACAGATGCATATGCACACCTTAACCCCATGTAAACAACCACTCCCAACCCCATTTTTGGATTAGCATCTCAAAATCCCATTTAATCATTACTACTTTCAATTTTGAAAGGGATGGTCAATTTCACATACCATTAGTGCATGTAGAGTGTGAACAAATCACATATCAAATTTGTGACAACACTCTAATCAAGTGAACAAATCGTACATCAAACAAGCCAAAAAATGCATGAAAATTTTAATAAAAACAGGACAGGTGTGATGCAAGCGAAGTGCATTTCTGCTCATTTCCAGCTTTGATTATCATCATCATGATCAATGGGTTTTGTTTTTTCTCAGTTGGTAAGCAGGTTGGTGGTCTCAAAGTTTTCTAACGTCTGTTCTCCAGCATTGCTCCCTCTGCTCTGTCTGTCCTCCGACCCTACACAGCAACTCCAGGATGCATGTGTTCTCCCAGTAACCCTCTTCTGGTTAAAATTCCAAAAATCCAAGCTGACTGCACACCTCCCTCTTTTGTTCCTCACTTCTCCTGTCGATGGAACCACATTCCAGAGGCTGTTCTGTCTCAATATTTCCTCCAGGACTTCAAGCATTCAGTGCAACGGCATCTCATGTCATCCTCAACCTGACGCATAAACATTGTCACCCCCACAAACCCTTCCTAACCCAACACTCTTACTGATTGCAGTATTGATTCTCGAGTTTATCACTTTACCGGTTGTGTCCAATTGTTGCCCTGTGAGCCTGCTGTCTATCAATATTGCTCTTTCATGAGCCTCCATGTTGCAGATGAGAATAAATAAATGGTGAAACCAAATGTTTTGTACAATGGTTTCTCTTCAACTGACAAAACGACAGACTATTTCCTCAGTCGGAACAAAATGGCATTCAAAAGAATTGTTGAAATTCAAAAAAAAAAAAAAAAAAAAAAAAAATCATTCAAAAAAAGTTGAAACAGTGAAAAAAAAATGAAATATCATCATCCTGTCACATCACCACCAACTTGTGGAACTCTACACCATAATGCGGAGTCAAAATAATGCCAATGCAGTGCAAAATGACGGCCGACAGGATGGCCTAGAGGGATGCACACTCGCCTATAGACGGTCTAGACTGGGTTTGAATCTCAGCCGAACTCTAAACAGTCATCCCGGTGTTTCACAGGCAGGATGATTCATCAATGTTTGTGCCGGTCCCTCAAATGGACGTTAAACTACTCATCCCGTCGGTCAGTTGGTAGAAGTTAAAGATCCCACTCCATGAAGAGCAAGTGAGCTATCACCATCATCCTAAATAAATTACAAATTCCTGCTTTGGGAAGTGGGAAGACATAACTACTGCTGGGAAGACAATGGAAAACCACCTGGTATAAACCTTGCCAACAAACTGCTTCGGCAGCACCCCGATGCTCTGTAATAGAGTATGGTACATCAGAATTATCAGAAAGAGCAAATTTTTAGGTTTTTGTAGATCACTTGGAAAGAAAACAATATATATATATATATATATATATATATATATATATATATATATATATATATATATATATATATATATATATATATATATATATATATATATATATATATATATACCTATAGAGAGCCCAGTTAGCCATAACGAGTCATTGAATCATGTTTTGTGTTAGTCTCCTCACATTTAATTAAAGGATTTCAAAGTGCCAAGAGAGATTGATCAATCAACTCTAAACTGTTGTTGAAGAGGAAGAGCCATTCCTTTTGGTCTTCAGACGCATATGGCTGCCGAGGCAATTTTCCATTGGATAGAGGGCACAATCTTATACAAGTCATCACTCTGATGCAGGATACTCGAATGGCTCATTCTTTCCAGGAAGCTGGTACTCATTTTGCCGACCGGAGAAGGATGACAGGCTGTCAACTCACCTCGTGTTATTTAACGGCATGACGGGCTCAAACCCTAGGGTCTTAAGGCATCCACCTTAACCAATACTAGACTCTGAACTGATAATGCCTCTTAACATGATGAGGTCATTTAGGCTACAACAATTTGATTTTGTGTTTTACATTTAGAATTGAAAAAAAAAAATTGGAAAAGGCTGGTTTTATTTTTGCTATGAAAGTCCAATTTTAAAATTTCAACAGTTTAAAATACACACACACACACACACACACACACACACACACACACACACACACACACACACACACACACACACACACACACACACACACACACACACACACACACACACACACACCTCTTGAAACCCACCCATGTGTGTTAATAGCAACCAACAACAGCGACTTTCTCTCTCTCGCTCTCACACACACGCGCACACACACTCACACACACAATGGCAGATCCTTCGACGTCAGACAACCCATTGTTTTGAAAAGTATTTGAAGATTGGGGCATCTGCATCAAACTGCATTGGTGCAGATTCAACTCAAAGAGGTTCTCAGAAATGCTTCAGACATTCTAGGAAAATACCAGACTCAGTGGTGTAATGGTTGGAGTGTCCGCTCTGAGTCTTTGAGGTTGGCAGCTCAAACCCTGCCCAAGTCATACCAAAAGATTAAAAATGGTACATGCTGCTTCCTTGCTTGGCATTCAGCATTTAAAAAAGAGCAAGACAATCCCTATCAGTTGGCATCGATGGGGAGGAAATGCTCCGCTGAGTGCGGTGAAAAAGCAGCGCCACTGTTGTGGTGTCGCTGGTACCCAGAGTACCCCAGGTTGTGACTGAATTTCCCCCAAAATTCAGTGGCTTTGACTTGTCTAATAGTCGTGTGTGTGTGTGTGTGTGTGTGTGTGTGTGTGTGTGTGTGTGTGTGTGTGTGTGTGTGTGTGTGTGTGTGTGTGTGTGTGTGTGTGTGTGTGTGTAGAGAGGAGAGAGGAGAGAGGAGAGAGGAGAGAGGAGAGAGGAGAGAGGAGAGAGGAGAGAGGAGAGAGGAGAGAGGAGAGAGGAGAGAGGAGAGAGGAGAGAGAGAGAGATGCAAGTGGCAGCTTTATTACGACCATTAGGTCTTGTATAAAAAAAAGAAAAAAAAAAAGCTTGACTCCAGTGACGATGGTGACAGCATTAGATTTAAAGTTTTTGTTCATAGTTCAGCCGGTAGGCTGCATATGTCAAAATGCCAATTCACACAAAAGCGCATGGTCCGTTTGACTTTGGATCGAGTACAGAAAATTTAAACTGTACTCCAATCTCGAGGCCACAGGTTCAGGCCCCCCTAACAAACGGATGCCAACATTGTCAGACGGAATGAAAACCCGTCATTCTTGTTAAAAAAAACAGCGAAAATTGATGAAAAAGCGGCCGAAATTGAAACCAGCACAGTAATTACGGTCGCAATAGCAAATATAACCGAAACCAACACGTTTATTCTACACGCAAGAACGGTCGTGACGGACACAAGAACGGTCAATCCCGAAATAGAACAGTGGGGAATGGAAGCAACATCGGTTATTTCCGTCGCGAAACGGCGGAGACCGAAGCGAAAGCGATTCATTCCGGTTACCATAACGTGGAAAACATGGCGGCTTGAAAAGTTCTTGAAGTTACGGTAAGTTAACTTTAACGTAGTCTGCCTTGAACATATCATGTCTGTTAATGAAAACCCGTTTGTGGTATGGGATATTATACAAGCAGCGATAAATACGCCCTCTTGACTTCATGTGTGGCTGACATTTCGTGCAATTCGTGCCCCCGTGCTGCAGCGATCAGTGACGATTGATTGTTTATATTTGCAAGAGGTAAAATTTGATAGTAATAATAAATTGCAAATTCCAATAAAATAACAAAGTTAATGTGAAGTAAAAACTGTAAAAAGATCCCATACACAATCCCCTATGTTGAACTGGGCATAAACAACTAGCGATCCTTCACTCGGGGGCTCAAATACAGGCAAACCAAACATTATCATCACAACAAAATTCGGTTTAATAAATTGTTAAAACTACATCAGGTACTACCCACTATATATTATCTATATTACATTTATGTTCGAGGCAGAAGCACTAAAAATTTACAAACCGTAACAGGTCGTTCTACTGCATCCGCCATCTTGTTCGCACTACAGTAACCGGAATGAACCGCTTTTGTTTCGCTCTCGGAAGTTTCGCGACGGAAATAACCAATCTTGCTTCCGTTCCCCACCAAACTATTTCGGGAGTGTCCGTTCTTGTTTCCGTCACGACTGTTCTTGTGTGTAGAATAAACATGTTGGTTTCCATTATATCTGCTATTGCGACCGTAATTACTGTGTTGGTTTCAATTTCGGCCGCTTTTTCATCAATTTTAGCTGTTTTTGTAACAAGAATGACGGGTTTTCATTCCGTCTGACAATGTTGGCGTCCGTTTGTTAAGGGGGCCTGAGGTTTGTCACAGCAAAACTGTTTTGAAGAGTTTTTGACATCATGGATAAAGCCAAGAGGAGTGAAACACATCTCTTGCACAGTAATTAAAACTTTTACCTGGTTTTATGTTTATTGCCTTCTCTGGCAATAAACCTCCAAACCAACATGTTTTATGCAGAGCAGGATGTCTCAAAATGCACCCATTAATTAGTATAGTGAATCACTTTCAAACTGCTAAAAGTAAATTTTTTAAATTCCGTTAACTTTCTACATCATCAAACTCCCCAAAACAATATCAGCAATGCATCTGTTCAGATGAAAAAACGAATATGACGTCAACATTATTGATGTTTGGATCCTCCAAACATAAAAATCCTACCCGCAAAACACAAAAATGGATTTGTGCGGCCTTCGCTCAATAAGGGTTTCCTTTCCCAATGTTCATGTCGACATTTTGTTCTGGTGACACTGATGAAGCCGTTAAGGCAGAAACAGCACCAAATAGAACGGCTGTCAAAATAAGCCTGTGAAAATCCACGTGACCATTCTACAATTCCCTTTTGGGTCATGATCCATTGTTATACGTTGTGGCACACACACTCTGTCTCTACTCTCTCTGGTACCCATTAAAATCAAATTACAAGTTAATTCAACGTGTAAAATTCAACATTATAAAAATAGTCGAAACGGACAGACCTCATCCATCGCTCGAATTTCCAAGCGAAGCTTGTCCATAACAGTGATGAAAAGCTGTTGAAAGATTTTTTTTAAAAATACAATAAGGACAAAATTCACAATCTTGCATCATTCATAAGTTAATTTCAATGTAAAACAGCAACTTGAGGCATGTGAGATTAAAAGAAGCTCGAATGAGCTAAGATCCTCGTCCTCTTAATGATGACGTCATAAAAACGAATATGACGTCATTGTGATGC
Source organism: Eptatretus burgeri (assembly GCF_056783735.1). NCBI lineage: Eukaryota > Metazoa > Chordata > Myxini > Myxiniformes > Myxinidae > Eptatretus > Eptatretus burgeri. The sequence goes on along the minus strand of NC_140969.1, from coordinate 76,722,405 downwards.
ATCAGGTTTGCGATAAATTAACTGTGCTAATGCCCAGCTTGATTCCCGCAAACAAAATTCAAAAAGCTTGCCTAGTTTCGGAGATAATGGTATAGGCGATTTCCATTAGCGGCGATATGACGTCAACTTTTTTATAGGAAGAATTTCCAAAATCGGAGCTGGTTGCTGCCAGCACGTGGGCTTTTTGCATATACATGGCAAGTTTCACAAAGATCCGATGAAAACTCTGGGTTGTGAAACAAAAAATGTCAAAAAATAGGAATGACATCATAAAAATTGATGACGTTATAGTGATGTATCATATGTGCGGTAATTCATCTCTGCTAATGCCCTGTTCGATTCCCACAAACAGAATTCAAAAAGCTTGCCTACTTTGAGATAATTTTTTCGGCGATTTCCATTAACGGAGATATTTTGACGTCATAACTTTTTTTTCTAGGGGGAATTTTCAAAATCGGAGATGGTTACTGTCTGCGCAGGGTATTTTTACATATATACGTCAAGTTTCAGGAAGTTTCGATGAAAACTGCAGGCTGTGACACAAAAAAGTCCACAAGAACAACAACGGGAATAAGACTTAGAGATCCTCCACGAGGATCTAACAAGCATTCAGAAGTCAGTCTCTAACTTTAGAAACCAGTGTCAAGTAAGATGATGTGATGATAATCACATAACATAACGAAATTAGTAGGAAAATTCCACATCAATTGTAGATGCTAGGAAGCCTCAAGGGTCCGAGAAGTTGCAATAACTGCAATTTTTTTAGAGGTAACTATAATGGATTGCTATAAGAGGTAACTATAAGAGAGAATGGATTGCCATTAAGGGCTTGGTGATCATGTAGTTTTGACCAACATGATATCCACAATGGCCTGATGAGCTAAAAATAGAAAATGCACCCATTAATTAGCATAGTGAATCACTTTCAAACTGCTAAAAGTAAATTTTTAAAATTCCGTCAACTTTCTACATCATCAAACTCACCGAAACAATATCAGCAATGCATCTGTTCAGATTTCCTTTGTCATCTCTGATTGTAATTGGACGCTCTTCTCTAATTCTCTCCATGGCCAAAGGGCAATCCAACTGAAACGAGAGAAAAAAAAACGGAACTAGAACGACATTCGGTAGAATGCATACCTCCGCCAGACTGAACAGTTTACGTTTTGTATCTCACTGATAGGCTGGATCTGCATCTGGATCTTCACCAAAATCGAATCGGCCCGTCCGTCACGTACCCAACTCATCCACCAAGTTTTGTCCGAATCCATCAATAACTGTTTGAGATATCGTGCTCTTTCTCTGAATCGTGAAGAATCACTTAAAAATTCTATCAGGCTCCAGATCCGGATCTTCACCAAAATGTAAGCAATTCGTCCTTGTCACACCCCCAACCAGTCCACCAAGTCTTGTCTGAATCTATCCATATTTTTGAGACATCCTGCTAACAGAGAGACAGACAAAAAGGGGTAAAAACATAACCTAATATGGTGAGATCCTTGAAGCCCCCTCTCTCAGGCTCATTTCTTCCTTTTTCTCATCCTTCTTTCCAACCTCCTCCATTTTATCTGCTTTGACGTACTGTACATCATTTTGCCGTTATGCTTCAGCATGAAATTTTCACAGATTGACGTAGCAAACTTTTGCCGACGAAAACAAATTCACGTAGAGGGAGGTAGGTCTGGGAAAAAGACTAAACTCAGTTAGGTGAGCAGTCTTCATAGGAGCACATGCTCAGAGGAGGTGGATATCTGTGTATACCTTGAACTTGTTGCAGAAATCTTGTATAGTTTGAAACTCTGAACCTTGCACTTGCTTGAACGCAGCTTTATACTGCACGAGGAGGCGTGAGCAAGCAGCCGTGTACCTGCACAGGATAACAACGCACCAAACAAACAAAGCTGTGAGAACTTTGGTAAAATATGTTTATAAATGGTATAACTGCACAAACCTCATACTAGTGGGTTACAAAAAAGAAAAATAAATCAGTAAGTCTCACTCATTTGAGGTGACACAATCCTTAATGTAGGCTTTTTCAAGTGCCTGCATAGTCTTGACAACAGCAAAGAGCTCAGCCATGTTGTCATACCTGTTCAACAATTACAAAGAGATCACTGGATATGTAGTTTAAGTAATGAATATAAAAGGCAAAATAACAAATCATTACATAGCACAATGGCAATGACAAAGCAACATCATTATTAACAACAGCTTCCAGAACTGCCATCCAGTTCACCTTTCAACAACACGTCAGTGTCTCAGGAGATTACACAGCATGAGGCAATACATTATTAATACAAATACACAGGTACACAATTGCATCAAAATCAATGCTGAACAAAGAAATCTGCACAAAACAGAGCTTACTTTTCTCTTTCTCTTGCATTTTTGTAGAGTTTCACTTCCTATAAAACAACATCATCGGTGAATATGCATTATAAGTGAAACAGCGAATATTCTTGATCTTTTTCTCAAAAGGTATACGAGCAGAACAATAGTTATTTCCAAACAAAACAGTTTGTAGCAAGACATGCAACAAAATCGAGCATGTGCTCAAAATGGAGTCATTGTGTATGATGACAGCTCCCTGGAATGAATAAAGGACAGTCTACAGGATTAAAGGAATGACCAATGAATGTGCAGCTACAGAGTTTTAACTAGAGTAATTTGACTATGCGCAGTCGACGGGTATGCCTCTGCTCTCCCGCACAAACACTTGAGTATTGACATATTGCAATAATCCTTCATAGTAAAATATGCCCTATGCCTGGAAAATGTTTCTATTTTGTTTGTAACATAAGACCTCTGACCTTGACCTTTGTCCATGAAATGTGACCTCAAAATAATCTCTACCTGTTTGTAAATACATCAAGCACAATGCATCAAGGTTGAGGAAATTCTGTCAACTACTTTTTAGTTAGAGCGTGAACAGTGAAAATTACAGTTTGACCTTGACCTTTGACCTTTATCATATCTAGCCAAAACTTCTCTCAATTAATTGCCATGCCGAACTTCACCTTTGTACCAAGTTTGAAGACATTCTGTCAAATAATTTTTGAGTTAGGGCATAAAAAGTGAAATTTCAGAGTTTGACTGTGACCTTTGACCCTTGAACATTATCAGATCTGGCTGAAAATCTAATCACTTAATTGCCCTGTCTTACTTTACCTTCTTACCAGGTTTGATGAAATTATACAATTTTCTTCTTGAGTTATCGCATAAACGAAAATATGGACGGACGAACGGACGGACAACCCGGAAACATAATGCCTCTGGCACCCTTGGTGCGGAGGCATAAAAATAATTTGACTGCGCGCAGTCGACGGGTACGTCTCTGCTCTCCTGCACAAACACTTGAGTATTGACATATTTGACCCTTGACCTTTACCATATCTGGCCCAAAATCTAATCAGTTAATTGCCCTGTCTAACTTTACCTTTGTACCAAGTTTGATGAAATTCTGTCCAATATTTCTTGAGTTAGGGTGTAAACAGTAACATTTCAGAGTTTGGCCTTGACCTTTGACCTTTATCACATCTGGCCCAAAATCTAATCGCTTAATTTCCCTGTCTAACTTTACCTTTTTACCAAGTTTGATGAAATTCTACAATTTGCTTCCTGAGTTATCGCGTAAATGAAAATCCGGACGGACGGACAACCCGGAAACACCAAGGGTGCCGGAGGCATAAAAAATGAAAAATCAAATGCAGGTGAGTGACCCGAGACAATGGGGAAGCACGGTTCGTTATTGCTTACAATGTGAAGGCATACCCCAATCGTATATGTATTTGCTCCCTGGTACTCATGGTTGATTATATTTGCTGTGAAATGTACTACCCAGTAGAGGAAACCTACAGGAACAGCTGATTGTATTTTGAAACTAGAAGGGCACCCGGTAGAGCACATACCTCCACCCCGTAATGCTTGATTCACGAAAACATATCGGGCGCAATACATTTTGAGATATCATGTTATATATTGGCTTAACCCTATCTCTCGATGGTGAAGAATCACTTAAAATTTTCTAGTGGTTAGATCCAGATACGGATCTTCACCAAAATCAAATCAGTTCGTCCTTGTCACACACCCAACCTGTCCACACAATTTCATCCGAATCCATCCATAACTTTTTGAAATATCCTGCACACAGACAGACAGACAGACATACAGACAGAAAGGGGTGAAAACATAACCTCTTTCACCTTCAGGGGCAGAGGTAATAATCAAAATTACTACAATTTAACACAGGTGGAGGACAATTAACTTGGTTTGTGATTTTCAAGGTCATTGGTTACACCTGAGTGAATTTACAATCACTATAATAGGGGTGGTGGTGGGAGAGGGTGCACAACAGAAGAAGCAACAGGACAGTAAATTACCCGCCACGGCCCTCTCGCAATGCAGTTGTAATTTTGTCTGAGTGGTGATTGGTCAATTAAAGATGTCCTCCCTCCTGAGGACTTTGTTTCTTTCCTTTCTTATTAACCCCTTATTTTTCACTGGAAAGAGAGAGTTGTTTTATTTTCTTAGTCCATCAAGTCCATCCAAATTGTATATAAAAAAAAACATTTTTAGAGTACAAGGATAAGGATAACTAGAATCACATCTTTAATGAGTAGGTAAATGTTCTGTCGAAACCAAAAGTAATTTTAGCACACCTGTCCTGGACAAGTCAATTAATTTGATTAATTGGATCTGTGATCCAAGGCAGATACCTCATTTTGGCTGTTGAATACAGTGGTTGGTCGAAGGATATAAAAGCCATGTGTGTTCTCACAGAGCTAAGCCATCACCTTTTGCAAAAGCAAACAAAAGATCAAAATTCATTACCTCATAAAGATCTGGATTATTGGTTGGAGCTGCAAAAAACAGAACATGTCAAAGGTTAAATCCACAATTTCAAGTCTGAACTCTCAAACCTCTCTCCCTCCTCCAAATCCTGGTGGCATCTAATAAAATCTGTTTCTGGTGTTTGTTCCCCCTCCATCCCCTCCCTTACCTCAAATGGCCGCACTGCCGATACCGTAGATGAAAAGGCTGAATGCCTAAACTCAATGTTTTCATCAAAATCTTGTGTCCGAAATCCATCGCTTTCTGCAACCACCTTGCCCAGTCGCACCAAACTATCTGTGGACTCTGTATGCTTTTCTCCTGACAAGGTGGAGAGCTTGCTGCCAAACCTCGACTCATATTCTGCAACCGGTCCAGACGGCATCAGCCCACGTGTCCTAAAAACCTGCTCCTCTGCTCTTGCTCACCTTCTCTCTGTTCGATTCACCCTCTCATTTGCTCAAGGTCATTTACCATCTGCTTGGAAATCAGCAAACATTACCATCCTGCACAAAAAGGTGCAAAAACAGATCCCTGCAACTACAGACCAATCAACCTTCTGCCAATCATCAGCAAGGTTATGGAATCCATCATCGCTTCAGACATTAAATCCTTCCTCTTCTCCAATGGCTTGATTTCCGATCATCAATTTAGATTCAGACCAGGTCTACCCTGGATATGCTGCTTCTGCTCTCCCAACAATGGATGGAGGTACTCAATGCCGGACATGAAATCAGAGCCATATCCCTGGACATATCAGGTGCTTTTGACACGGTCTGGCACCCTGCACTACTCACCAAACTCTCCTCCTTTGGTATCCAAGGCCATCTCCACTCGTGGCTCGCAGACTTCCTCTCCTGTGCAGTCAATGTGTGGCCCTAAATGGAGTTCTCTCATCCCCTCTTCCTGTCCAGGCTGGAGTTCCTCAAGGTAGCGTTCTGGGCCCTGTTCTTTTTCTGGTTTTTATCAATGATCTCTCTGACTCCCTGGAAAATCCTCTTTATCTCTTTGCTGATGACTCCACCCACCCTCTGCCGTACCATCTGTCATCCCTCAGACCGGCAAGCAGCAGCTTCTTCGCTCACTGCAGATCTGGGTAAAATCACAAACTGGTCCAACACGTGGAACATGTCTTTCAATCCGGACAAATCTCACACTCTCACTATGTCTGTCCAAAAAGGACCGTTTGGAAACCCCCCCCCCCATCCATCCACTTTCTCAACAATCCTCTGGAAGAAATCCTTTCAAGCTTCGAGGTCACACTGTCTGCCATGATCTTTCCTGGGAAAGCCACATTTCCAACCTCGCCTCCAAAGCCAGTCGCCGACTGCGAATCCTCCGTCGTGCAAAATCCTTCCTCGGCCCACCTTAGCTCCTGACAACATACAAAGTTTTCATTTGCAGCCTGATGGAGTACTGCTCTCCCAACTGGGCTGGTGCTCCTGCCTCTCACCTTTCTCAGCATCACGCTGTGGAAACCAAGCCATTTTGGATCATGGGTATCTCCCGCGGTGAAGCTGAGTCTTTGGGCCTCTCATTCTCTCACCGCAGGCAGGTCGGTGGTCTTTCCGTCTTCTACCGTCTCACCCCCCCGCTCTGTCTGGGATTTGTCCCCACCATATTTCCGCAGGGCGCTCAAGGTCCACCGACAACCCCCTTCTGGTAAAACTACCAAAATCACGAATGACTGCTCACCTTCACTCTTTCATTCCTCTTTTTCCCCACCTTTGGAATAAACTCCCTCACTGTTCAATCCCATTCTTCCCTCCAGGCCTTCAAAACGGCTATTCACCACCACCTCTTATCGTTCCCCATCCAAATCCTCGATCTTTTCTACCCCCTTAATCCACCCCAAACCCATTTCCTGCTTTCCTTCCTGAAAGTCTCCGTAATGTCCATCTTGTATATCCCATGTTCCCTGCCCCATCCCTCTCCCTTCATAGATCTCCTAATGTCTGTGTTCCCCGCTGTTTTGTCCTTCCCACTCCGGCCCCTCTTGTCTCATGCCACCCTTGATGTGTGTTGTGTGTTAGCTCTCAAACGAGCCTCGACAATGTAAACAAAAAAAAACAAAATGCAATATGCTTGAAATAACAATAAAAACTGATGGTCCTCTTTACTATGACTTGCAACATTAAAATGAATAAATCAAATGTCGAAGCTGGACAACCGCTGCTTACCAGCATTGCCAGCAGCCACACTGAGGAACATCTTTTCTGAAGCACCTCAATCGCAGGTGGAGCAACTGTCAAGGTAAATGCAACAAAACGAAAAAAAAAAAAAAACATTATCAATGTAATAATCACACATTGTCTACAACCGTTAAACCATCCCCCACCCCAAATAAAATTTTGTGTCTGCATCCATCCTGTGCAACCCTTGAATTCTCCCCTACACCTCATCGTTACCTGCATCCCTCATATGTCCGACACTATCTAGTTTCGCTCTTCTCCTGCTGTTCCATTTGTTATGATGCATCCTGATCCATTGTGTGTTCTTGCAATTCCATGAGCCTTGACGATGCATTAAAAAAAACAAAAAAAGAAAACAAGAGGAGGTTTATGGTAGTGTAAATGCGTGATGGCTTTACAGGGGTTGGTACAACGCAGGCATGATGGGCTGAATGTCCTCCTCCTGTGCTGGAGTGTCCCCCTCCCCCCCCCCACTTCCCCCCTTGTGAAGGAGGTTGGCAAATGCTCTGGTATTTCCAGTTGCAATGTGTGGATGTGAGTTGTGGACAGTGAAGAAGAAAGGAAGGAAGAAGATCGACAGGTTTGAAATGTGATGTTGGAGACGAATGTTAAAACTTCCATGGACTGTAAGAATAACAAACAAATTGGTGGTTGAAGAGATGAGGCCACCGTCGACATGAGAAGGGCTGATGAAAAAACACAAACGGTCATATTTGGACACGTAATGTGTGCAGAAGCCAACCATGTGGGGAGGACGAGGAGGAGGAGAAGGATGAGAATAACAAGAAGAAGGTGTACATGCTAGATGATTGGGGTAAAGGCTGAAACCAAGCTTTGGGAAGCAGTGCAGGATAGGGAAGTTTCAAAAAAATTGATAATAAATGGCACCGGAATCCAGCCAAGACTTGATGCAACTCAATATATATATATATATACCAAATCAAACCCCCAAAACTTGACGAGTCAGCAGGGCACAGATCGAGTCCCATCACAGTGCTACTGCACGATGTGCCAACAAGTGTCGCCTGCTGCACGAGCACCTTGTCTCTGCCCTGATGACCACCAGTCAGGAAGTTTGCAGCCAGGGATATTAAATTCGACCAAAGAAGCACACTGACCCCACGAGACGATGCTGACGTACTATGCCAACACATCACCTCCAAACGAGGAGGCTTCCGGATGGTGTTCAAGCCTTTGCAAACGAAGATTTAAAGCTGATGTTGGATGGTCACAAACAGATGAAAGCAGAAATGTCGATCGACATTTCGTCCTTGTTGTGGGATCTTCAGGACAACGTACCGCTGATCGTTTATTCGTGACCATATTAGGCTTATTAAAACACACAAATAGAACCCCAGAATTTGACGAGTCAGCAGGTCACAGATGGAGTCCCATCATGGTGGTGATGTGTTGGCATAGCATATGTCCATGACGTCAGTGTGCTTCTTTGGTTGAATACAGACGCATATATATATATATATTCAAGTTCTGTGACCTGGATGAATGCCATGACGATACCATCACCCATGAGGTGTGGCTCCAAAAGGGCCCCTCGCAGTGCAAGGATGCCGAGATGAAATTCTGCCACCAAACGGATGACAAACGAAGTCACCGACTCGTTTCATCCTATTGACCCTCATCGGAGCAACACATCATTGTTCCATCGACTCAGTGAATTTGAAGCCTGATGGTCGATGGACTTCGATTTGAGGTGATCCCGACCCAGCCCTGTGATCGGTGAGAACACCAGAACAGATCATGTGCCATGACCGCCATGGCTGCGCATTCTGGACCCAACAAGAGCCATCGATACCATCGTCTTCCGCTGCACCACGGATTGCCCTGACAAGAGCGAAACTCGCCGGAAGGTTCGTGACAACATTTGATCTCGGCGTCTTGTGCGCTGCGTGATGTCCTTCTGGGGGGTGCAGTCATGACGTCGTCGTGATTGTGTCGTCATGGCGTTCGTCCAGGTCAGGACTTCGTTAATCATCTTTATAAAACTCCCGAATACGAAAAACAAACGGCGATGCCTCCAGGTTGTGATGGGTGGGACGGAAAAAAAAAGCACACACGAATGACGTCACACACAACCAGTGTGACGTCATTAGTTCATCGGTTTATTTGTGGACTTCAGAGAAAGCCTGGAAAAAAAAGAGCTATAAATCGAGGATACGAAATAGAACGACGGCTAAAGCATCAGCAACGATATCTGTGGTTGATTGACGCGTCGCTCTTACCTCACAGAAGGGGAAAAATGCCGATTGTAATGGCGGAATCGCCGAAGATATCCACGAATAAAAACACACACAACTCGTTCACTCACTTCCTTCCGCCTTTCTTCCCAGAATCCCCTTCAGACCGGAAATAGCAATGACAGTTGTGCGTCTTCTTCTTCATGTTTTAGTTGTTGTTGTTGTTGTTGTTTAAATAATTTTATTCCAAGGAACTTCAACGCATGACGATCAAAATTGTAGCTTGGTTGTTTATCCATGCTCTCTTCTTTATGAATGCTGAACGGAAAACAAGGAACGAACAAGTCTATTTTTGTAAGGTCGTTCAATATGAATCGAATGGCGAAGGAACCAACGACCTCTCAGCGTCAGGGAGAGCATTCGAAACACCACAGCAGCAAGTTTGATTTTAAAAAAATAATTATTGGAGGATGCGGGCATCGATCCCGCTACCTCTCGCATGCTAAGCGAGCGCTCTACCATTTGAGCTAATCCCCCTGCCTGTCCGAGACGGTTTCGATATTCTTATTATGATGTAATTAAGTCAAAATATCTCAAAAAAATTGTGATCGGATTTGGACGAAATTTTGTGGCGACGTTGCTGTGTGACAAGGACAAAATGATTCGATTTTGCTGAAGAACCGAATCCGCATCCGGATCCGGATCCAATAATTTTAAGCGATTCATCACCATTGAGAGATCGGGCCAAAAACTACATATAGCAGGATATCTCTGAAAGTGGTGGACGGATTCGGACAAAATTTGGTGTGCAGGTTGGCAGTGTGGCAGGGACAAATTGATTCGATTTTGGTGAAGATCTGAAACCAGATCCAGATATGAGAGGTTTTTTAATTTTCTGGTGGATGAGTTGGTTCGGTGACGTGAACAAGCTGATTCGATTTTGATGAAGATCCGAAACCAGATCCAGATATGAGTTTTTAAATTTTCTGGTTGATGAGTTGGTTCGGTGACATGAACAAGCTGATTCGATTTTGGAGAAGATCTGAAACCAGATCCAGATATGAGAGTTTTAAAATTTTCTGGTTGATGAGTTGATTCGGTGACATGAACAAGCTAATTCAATTTTGGTGAAGATCTGAAACCAGATCCAGATATGAGAGTTTTTAAATTTTCTGGTGGATGAGTTGATTCGGTGACATGAACAAGCTGATTCGATTTTGCTGAAGATCTGAAACCAGATCCAGATATGAGAGGTTTTTTTTTTTTTTTAATTTTCTGGTTTATGAGTTGGTTCAGTGACGTGAACAAGCTGATTCGATTTTGGGGAAGATCTAAAACCAGATCCAGATATGAGAGTTTTTTAAATTTTCTGGTTGATGAGTTGATTCGGTGACATGAACAAGCTAATTCAATTTTGGTGAAGATCTGAAACCAGATCCAGATATGAGTGTTTTTAAATTTTCTGGTAGATGAGTTGGTTCGGTGACATGAACAAGCTGATTCGATTTTGCTGAAGATCTGAAACCAGATCCAGATATGAGAGGTTTTTTTATTTTCTGGTTGATGAGTTGGTTCAGTGACGTGAACAAGCTGATTCGATTTTGGGGAAGAAATGAAACCAGATCCAGATATGAGAGTTTTTAAATTTTGTGGTTGATGAGTTGATCCGGTGACATGAACAAGCTAATTCAATTTTGGTGAAGATCTGAAACCAGATCCAGATATGAGAGTTTTTCAATTTTCTGGTGGATGAGTTGGTTCGGTGACGTGAACAAGCTGATTCGATTTTTGGGAAGATCTGAAACCAGATCCAGATATGAGAGTTTTTAAATTTTCTGGTTGATGAGTTGCTTCGGTGACATGAACAAGCTAATTCAATTTTGGTGAAGATCTGAAACCAGATCCAGATACGAGAGTTTTTAAATTTTCTGGTGGATGAGTTGGTTCGGTGACATGAACAAGCTGATTCGATTTTGCTGAAGATCTGAAACCAGATCCAGATATGAGAGGTTTTTTTAATTTTCTGGTTGATGAGTTGGTTCGGTGACGTGAACAAGCTGATTCGATTTTGGTGAAGATCTGAAACCAGATCCAGATATGAGAGTTTTTCAATTTTCTGGTGGATGAGTTGGTTCGGTGACATGAACAAGCTGATTCGATTTTGGGGAAGATCTGAAACCAGATCCAGATATGAGTGTTTTTAAATTTTCTGGTTGGTGAGTTGGTTCGGTGACGTGAACAAGCTGATTCGATTTTGGTGAAGATCTGAAACCAGATCCAGATATGAGTTTTTTTAATTTTCTGGTGGATGAGTTGGTTCGGTGACATGAACAAGCTAATTCAATTTTGGTGAAGATCTGAAACCAGATCCAGATATGAGAGTTTTTTTTTTATTTTCTGGTTGATGAGTTGGTTCGGTGACGTGAACAAGCTGATTCGATTTTGGGGAAGATCTGAAACCAGATCCAGATATGAGAGTTTTTAAATTTTCTGGTTGATGAGTTGATTCGGTGAGATGAACAAGCTAATTCAATTTTGGTGAAGATCTGAAACCAGATCCAGATATGAGAGTTTTTCAATTTTCTGGTGGATGAGTTGGTTCGGTGACATGAACAAGCTGATTCGATTTTGGGGAAGATCTGAAACCAGATCCAGATATGAGTGTTTTTAAATTTTCTGGTGGATGAGTTGGTTCGGTGATGTGAACAAGCTAATTCAATTTTGGTGAAGATCTGAAACCAGATCCAGATATTAGTTTTTTTTAATTTTCTGGTTGATGAGTTGGTTCGGTGACGTGAACAAGCTGATTCGATTTTGGTGAAGATCTGAAACCAGATCCAGATATGAGTGTTTTTAAATTTTCTGGTGGATTAGTTGGTTCGGTGACGTGAACAAGCTAATTCAATTTTGGTGAAGATCTGAAACCAGATCCAGATATGAGTTTTTTTTTAATTTTCTGGTGGATGAGTTGGTTCGGTGACGTGAACCAGCTCATTCAATTTTGGTCAAGATCTGAAACCAGATCCAGATATGAGAGGTTTTTTTAAATTTCTGGTTGATGAGTTGGTTCGGTGACGTGAACAAGCTGATTCGATTTTTGGGAAGATCTGAAACCAGATCCAGATATGAGAGTTTTTAAATTTTGTGGTTGATGAGTTGATCCGGTGACATGAACAAGCTAATTCAATTTTGGTGAAGATCTGAAACCAGATCCAGATATGAGAGTTTTTCAATTTTCTGGTTGATGAGTTGATTCGGTGACATGAACAAGCTAATTCAATTTTGGTGAAGATCTGAAACCAGATCCAGATATGAGAGTTTTTCAATTTTCTGGTGGATGAGTTGGTTCGGTGACGTGAACAAGCTGATTCGATTTTTGGGAAGATCTGAAACCAGATCCAGATATGAGAGTTTTTAAATTTTCTGGTTGATGAGTTGCTTCGGTGACATGAACAAGCTAATTCAATTTTGGTGAAGATCTGAAACCAGATCCAGATACGAGAGTTTTTAAATTTTCTGGTGGATGAGTTGGTTCGGTGACATGAACAAGCTGATTCGATTTTGCTGAAGATCTGAAACCAGATCCAGATATGAGAGGTTTTTTTTAATTTTCTGGTTGATGAGTTGGTTCGGTGACGTGAACAAGCTGATTCGATTTTGGTGAAGATCTGAAACCAGATCCAGATATGAGAGTTTTTCAATTTTCTGGTGGATGAGTTGGTTCGGTGACATGAACAAGCTGATTCGATTTTGGGGAAGATCTGAAACCAGATCCAGATATGAGTGTTTTTAAATTTTCTGGTTGGTGAGTTGGTTCGGTGACGTGAACAAGCTGATTCGATTTTGGTGAAGATCTGAAACCAGATCCAGATATGAGTTTTTTAATTTTCTGGTGGATGAGTTGGTTCGGTGACATGAACAAGCTAATTCAATTTTGGTGAAGATCTGAAACCAGATCCAGATATGAGAGTTTTTTTTTTTTAATTTTCTGGTTGATGAGTTGGTTCGGTGACGTGAACAAGCTGATTCGATTTTGGGGAAGATCTGAAACCAGATCCAGATATGAGAGTTTTTAAATTTTCTGGTTGATGAGTTGATTCGGTGACATGAACAAGCTAATTCAATTTTGGTGAAGATCTGAAACCAGATCCAGATATGAGAGTTTTTCAATTTTCTGGTGGATGAGTTGGTTCGGTGACATGAACAAGCTGATTCGATTTTGGGGAAGATCTGAAACCAGATCCAGATATGAGTGTTTTTAAATTTTCTGGTGGATGAGTTGGTTCGGTGATGTGAACAAGCTAATTCAATTTTGGTGAAGATCTGAAACCAGATCCAGATATTAGTTTTTTTAATTTTCTGGTTGATGAGTTGGTTCGGTGACGTGAACAAGCTGATTCGATTTTGGATAAGGTCGAGATTCCAAACATCAATCGTTCAGCCGGTGGAGGTATCCGCTCTATCAAGTGCCATTGTTAGTATTTTGTATGTGAATAACTACAATATTATAAGTGCGATGGCTCAAATTGAGGTTCACAATGGGGAACAGATGGCGTTAGCTCAATGTGCATATGTGTGAATTTGATGGAGGAACAGAGAGAGGGACAGGTGCACGCACAGGTAGCTGTTCACCCAGTTCGTTCCCGCCGAATCCATTGGCCCACCGGCTCATCCGGTTGCATGTAGCACATCTGATTGTTACGTTCAGTTTTATTCTCTCATTCGAAAGCGTTTTCATTTTTTCACAGACCCTTACTGGAAAATGGCGATTCACCTGACATTTGAAGAACGTAAAGCGATTTTGAAATCGTACTGGAAAATTGAGAATGTGGTTGAACTGCAGAGACAGTGGAAAAAATAATTTAAAATTCAGCCTCTGAAACAAAATACAATTCCAAGAATTTGTGACAAACATGAGGCTGATGGTGCTGTGCAAGATACGCAGAAACTTTTTGGGAGACGTCCCTTTACAACAAATGTGGAAAATTCAGCTGCGGTGTTGGAATCATTCACAAGATCACCCAAAAAAATCTGTGAGGAGGTTTGCTCATGAGACTGGAAGAAGGAAGACTTCTGTCCACCTGCACTGAAAAATGCCAAGTGGAAATCGTACATCTCGAAGCTGTTTCATGCTTTGACCGAAGACGATCCTGATCGCCGAGGTGAGTTTTGTGAGTTGTTTCAGGGTCAGGTGGATGAGGATGAACAATTCATGAACGTGATTGTCTGGTTTGACGAGGCCAGCTTAAAGCTCACTGGTAGTGTGAACCACCATCACTGTGTGTACTGGTCCCCTGAGACTCCGAACATTCATGTGGACAAGGTAGTGAATTTGTCCGGACTTACGGTGTGGAGTGGTCTGTCGGCTCTTGGTAGTTTGGGACCATTTTTCTTTGAGCGAACAGTTACTCTGCCTGGTTCAGGTGGTGGGCTTGAAATCCTCAGATCCTGAGTTCAAATCCCTCTTGGCTGTTGAATTAATACCAGGTGGGGTTTACTCTGCCTGTCATCCTTCCGAGATCAGCAAAATGAGTACCAGCTTGCTGGTATCCTGTGTCGGAGTGGCGACCCGTCCAGGATTGTGCCCAATAGCCTAGGAGACTGCTTAGGCAGCACTAACGCTCGACACAAGGCAGAAAGAAAGCCTTCACCACATGCGATGCTTGCTCAGGGTGGTGAAGAGTGGGGCAATGGTTCAGGCTGAAGAGAGATAGACAGGGTGCGGCTTGTCCAGGCTCCGCAGTTCGTTCTCATCCACTCATGATGTCCCGATCTATTTCAGCTTCCACCGCAATTGTAACGGTCAACTATCTCGGTGTTTCTCGAGCTCTCCAACTGTTTTTCCGAACTCTCGTGCTTTTTCTCAGCTTTGCTCAACTCCATTGTACTCTCCCAGCTACATCCCTCACCCCCACCTGTTTTTTTTATATTTCCGGGCTCGTCTCTTACCTCCGTGCTCGGTAGCACCTCGGTTGCTGAAGCGGTACATTTGCTTTCTTGGAGGGGGGGAGGGGCTGCTGATTCAAAGAGCTACCCAATTCAAATAAAACACATGTCCAGATTACAAATCGAGACAATTTAATTACTAGTAGAGAAGGATGGTGGGAGTTGAGACATTTTGGAAGGCAGGGGTCCCTTTTAATCTGTCCTGTACACACTTTGACAGATGTCCTATCGTTCTACACAGAAACCAAACACTTATGCAGGATGTTTATTTATGAAATAACTAGTCTATCTTACTCCCTTCACCCCCCTTTGGCTGTTCCTGCAACAACATTACAGTTTGGGCCCTCCACACCTCAACAATGCATTACAGCTGGCAGTTGAGCATGAAAGAACCAACCAAACCTTTGCAAGAATCTTGGGCAATGTGGTGAACCTTCGAAGGTGAGCAATTTCCCTGCTTGCCCAGCAGGTGGTGGTGTGTACACAAAATCCACTCTCGATTAACATAATGTGAATCAAATGACAGTAATGAATGTTATTTGCAAAGGACATCCCTTATCCCAGCATGATTCACAATGTGTAACTTGTACCTAATTACAGAATCACATCTAACTTGGCCACAAGTTTGAAATCACATGCTGTTTGGACCAAAATACTGGATCCTATGTTTAAATAGTAACGCATCAAAGCACTAGTCCAACTACTCATGGTACAGATGTTGCGTTTATGAATCCCACTCTGAATGAGAGCACAGCATTACACTGACGGTTGATTGGCCGCACTGCAAATTTGTGATCGTCTGATTTCCACCAACGAAAGTGAGTGAATAAAAAGAAAGCAACAACCATTTTACAAGAACACTGAGTAAACAAGACGTGTGTGTGTGGAATCGTGTTTCCAAATCCATTGCCTTATTAAAATAGAATCATTGTGTATTGAGATTAATATATACTTTTTGTGGATACGACCTCGGCTGTCGGTGGTTTGGTGGGTCTGTGGGTGCTCCATTCGATGGGTCGGTCATTGGCCAGGTGTGTTGGTAGGTTGGTCGGTCAGTTCCTCTCTCGGTCGTAGGGTTGGTCAGTAGGGTCAGTAGGTGGGTCTGTGAGTTAAGGTTATGGTTAGGCAACAGTGATGGGTGACATAAAAGGGGGAGTAATGCATTGATGAGCAGAGGTGGATGATGGGTAGGGATGGACGTGAGGGGTTAGTAAGGCGGTGATGGCCGGGGGTGGGCTATGTAAACTCATAGAAAATCGAGTTATCAACTTCTACTCACTACTAAAGTTTGATTTCTTCATCCCGTCTCAGTGGTGTCGCAGAAGCTGTTAAGCTTGATTGCGGGTGAATACAGTCACAAGTTCACTAAATAGCAAGAAATGGCGTATCGCAAGTGGACCAATCCGGCATCATGTACACAAAATAATAAAACCCACTCGGCGACTCGGGTATCATAAATGGCCATTGCCCGTGGGAATAAGCTGCTCACAAAAAGGGGTTCAATGATAATAGTCCCGTGGGGAGCAAAACCCCACTGAAGATAGAGCCATGATGCGACATGTGGTACAAAGCTGTGGGTGCAGAGAGCAAAGTGTTGTGGGATCATAGGGTCATGAACACAGTTTAACTCCAGTGAACTCCAACAAACTTTAGTTTAACTCCAATGAACTGTAGTTTAACTCCACTGAACTTTAGTTTAACGCCAGTGAAACTCAAGTCCGTGAGTCATTTCCACGACGGTGTAAATAGCAAGCTGCCAAGCAGAAAGCCTCCCTCACTGCTTGTCCCTCGAGGGGGAGGTCCACTAGTCCAATGGTAGTGTGGGGCAAAATAATTGGTTGGAGACCAGATTATAAAAATCACACTTATGCTACTCCCATTGGTTGGGCATGTAAATGGAATAAAGTTCATGATGTGAAAGTACGAAGAAGATGAAACCGATGAAAAGTACTCGATAAGTAGCTCCCTCCTAGATCACTAGTGACAAGAATTTGTCAACCATAGGAAGAAAGTGATCGATCAGAAACGTGTAAAAATTGTAGGATAAAACAATGAAGTTTCAACTTCCAAAAAACTGTTCAAAACAAGCTGGCCAATGGATTTGATGGGCAGATCGCATCTTCCTCGCTACCAGCACTCGAGGAACAGCTGCCGGTGTTGGCGGTGGTTGCAAGTGAGTGGTTGTAGTTGACACACGTGCACCAGTCAGGTCATGCTCAACATAAGCAGGCTTCAACCTGTGAATGCTGACAGTTTCATGTTTCCCATTATAGTTAATAATGAAAAACTTGTCAGAACGATGAAAAATAAAAACTTCAAATGGTGCATCATACCGGGGTTGAAGTGGCTTCCTCATCGCATCGCGTCGCACAGAATCATGAATACAGCTCTGAATGTCTAAATTGGCCTGGGTTTGCCTGTGCTGTAGCCTGGTAGGTGTAGGCTTCAAGTTTCTCATGTGCATCCGTAGTCGATGTACATAGTTGCTAGGATTCAAGTCGTGATTAAACTGACAAGGTTCTACAAACTGCCCTGGCAAGTTGTGCTGAAAAGTATCTCAGCAGAGCAGCAACCGAGGTCGGACTTAACCGCAGTTCGGATACCTAGCAGGATGATAGGAAGACTCTTCGTCTATCTTGTACTTGCATGGGCTTTCAGAGATGCTTTCAACTGTTGATGGAATCGCTCCACGAGCCCATGAGGTCACGGGTGATAAGCTGTGGTTCAGGTTCTCCTACTGCCAAGTGTATCAGACAGAGCTTGGAAAAGTGTTGATTCAAACTGATGACCTTGGTCTGTGGTTATTGTTGAGGGAGCACCAAAGACAGCTAGCTAATATGAGATGAATGCTTGTGTTACCATCTCTGCTGTCTGGTCAGGGATGGGTATTGCGACCAGCCAATGAGTAAAACAATCAATGCCTGTGAGCAGGTATGTATTGCCGTCTGATGGAAGTAGACGTCCAACTAGATCAATGTGAACGTGGTCGAATCTGGCATCCGGTATGGAAAACGTGCCAAGAGGAGGAGACCTGATGTGTCAATGTATTTTGGATCTCTGACATGCTCTGCCTGTTCTGGACTAGTCCCTGACGTCATGATTCAATCCCTGCCAGACAAAATGCCGAGTCATTAAATGGCGAGTGGCTCTGATGCCAGGGTGAGACAAATTGTGTGGAGCATCAAAAACTACGCATCAATACTCCCGAGGTATGGAAGGATGAGGATCACCTGTGTAAATGTCACAGACAATCCCACCCTCAGAAGTGGGAAGTGGTACCTCTTTGAACTGGAGTGACATTGGATTGGTTTGCAGCCTTTGTGGCTTTTCATCACGCCGTTGCGCTTCAGCTATGGTAGTGAAATCAATGACATTCGATGCATCCAGAGCATTTATGTCACCTCAGGAGACTGCATCGCCTGCAGAGTTGTTTTTACCATTGATGTGCCTCAAGTCTGTCATGACCTGGGAGATGAAATCAGAATGATCTACTTCTCTTGGAGAATGACGATCAAGTCCTGACTTGAGAGCAGAGGTCAATGGCTTATGGTCCGTATAGATGGAGAATGTCCTCCCTTTCAGCATATGCTGAAAGTGATTGACACCCAGGAAGGCTGCTGGAAGTTCTCTCCCAAATGTGCTCTGCAGATTGAAAACTCTTTGAGAAAAAGGAGAGTGGTTGCCAGACGTCATCTATATTCTGCTGCAAAACTTCGCATCCCACGACCAATGCATCGACCAAGAGGCATCGTGGTGCTTCGGCCTTGGGATGAACAAGAACTGTGGTCTCGACCAACCTCATCTTCACCTCTTTGGAGGCAAACAATTCATTTTTATCGAGGGTGATAGGCTGTTTTTTTTTCTAATTCTTGTTACGTAGTATGTCCGTCAATGGCTGAGATATGTCAGGTCAAGTCAGGTGTGGGAGCACACACTGGTCCAGCACGTTGCTGCATCCACTTTCTGCCGATACTCCAGGGGCCCCTGTCTGGCCATCCCCCAGGCAGATGTCTGGCCCAATCCCATCTCCTTGAGATGCTGGTCAACCCGCTGCAACCACGAGACACGTTGTCAGCCCGTTGGCCTCCTCCACTCATGAGGCTCCCTCGCTGAGGGAATCTGATGAGCAGGATCAGCGTCAGGAAAATGAGCCACATGTCCTTACAGCCGCAGGTGACACTCAAGACTATACAGGTAACAAATCTCTTCCGAGTCTCTCTCAGCAATCACACGTTGGACACAAAGTCTCACCAGTGATTGCCAAGGATTCTCTGGAGACCCGGCACCGAAGGAGTGAAGTCTCTTTCTCAGATCCTTGGACAGAGTCCAAATCCCACATCGGTAGAGCAAGACTGGAAGGGCCAAGTACTTAAATACTCAACTTTTGTCCCCCTGCATTGGCAAGTGGAGCAAGTGATCAAGGGATCCAGGGCTGGGGTGTGTTCAGCAAGCGGATTGTTCCATTATCAAGCAGATTGCTAGTGCTTTCCATGCCAGTCGTTCCATATCAACTGCTTTGCAAGCTGCTTGTCAACCACTCAGCAAGTGGAGCTTGCGATTAAGGATTCCGAAAATGGCCATCAAAGTCGGACTCGAAATGCTACTGCAACCAATGAAATGTTCAGAGGCATACCCCTGTTGTGTATACTCAGAATATTATTGAAACATGCATTTCATAATTTTATTGTTACTTTTACCTTTTATCCTAATTGTTCAAGATCTAAAAATATGCAACCCCCACCAACCCCACCCCTCTTCTCGAAATGCACAGTTATAGGTCCATATATAAGCTTGGCAGGGGGCTCCTCCTTCTGACTCCACATTTTAACTTACCTGGAACAGAATTCAGGTGAGCTTATGGGATGGTAAGTCGTTCCTCCCTTCGTCCACCCATCTGTCGGTAAACACTTGCAACGTCTTCTCCGAAGATGCTGAAGGGATTGTGACCAAACTTGGTTAAAATGATCTTTCATGTGGGTAGAACTGAAGTTTTTTCATGGCATCCTCCACCTCCACCTGTAAGTCGGTCATCATAAGGTTTAAAGGTCCCAAAAGTACTTGAATTGTGCTCGAGTTTGACCACCATTTTGAACTACAGGAAAACATTTAAGAATCTTCTCTCAAACCGCTTAACCGATCAATGCGAAACTTCAAATTTGAGATCAACCACCCAAGGAGGAGGAGGAGGAGATTGGGACCATACTCTGTGCAGAGCTTTGGTGCTACTTAAGCAGTCTCCTGGGCTATTGACAACCCAAGGGAAATAAAGTTTGTGAACAATGACGTCATCAGTCATGCAGTTTGGCAGTAATATTGAATCATCAGAAAACCTTTAAAAATCCTCTTCTCTGAAATCGCTTGACCGATTGATGTGAAACTTTACATATGTAGTTGACTACATGTATGAAACATAATTTGATAACAATGATGCCATTGGTCATGTGGTGTGGTTAAATATTTTTTTCGAATATTTTTTTTAACCCTTTATTTCCCTCTTCCTCGTACTCTGTAGCCGCTGCTGACACAATAAATTTGTTTGGGGGAAGTTTTCACAAGAGGATCGAGGAAAACTGAAAACGACTGCCCGGACAGAATGTGTTCGAGTTCCACGATAGTATTGGTGGCTACCATGTTGTTAAGCGGTACCAAGTACTCCGTTCTGTTGGAGTGCTTTGAATCAAGCGAGCCGCTTGGCGATCGTCAAGCAACCTGCTTGCTCACGGAATACACCCCCTGCTGATGTGATTTTTAATTAAGAAGAAAAATCTAAGCAAGAAACTATCGAATCCAAATGGAATTTCTATTACCACCGAATGCTTAAAAAGGTAAAATAAATTAATTTATATATTTCATCGTAATATTCCACTGCCATGCCAAAAATCTTAATTTGTAATTGGAAGCAAAGTTCAGTGAGGTTTTTTGAAAACTATACTTACATTCATATATATTCATATAACTTCTACCAAACATTAAGTGTACAACATCGATCATAATCATCAATTACCGATTCATCTTTTCATTCATAATGTGTTCGGAAACGAACATTATCTCAAGGATAATTTTTTGTTTTTTCTTGTTTCTCCTTTTATTTTGTCCATACATCATCTGTGCCAATTTTAACGCCAAGCCAAATTGGGTCCATACATCATCTGTGCCAATTTTAGCGCCAAGCCAAATTGACCACAGCTCATCCCAGCCCATTGAATGACTTTTCGAGTGTGCGAAGGCGCGCGCGCGCGGACAGCAAAAGGTGCCAATGTGTGTGTGCGCGTGCTCCATGTGAGTGCGTGCATTTGATTGCATTCGCTCGTGGGTGCTAAACCACCGTGACGCCCCTGGGAGGCAATGCTGCTAACCCTTTCCTTCCATTTCAATGGGTTCTTTTGGAGCCACGGTGGTGGGGACCTCCAAAGCAATTTGTTTTGTTTGCCTGCCACAGCTTGGGCCTCCCCTCCATTGGCTCCATTGGCAGCGCAGCAGGCAGGATTTTAAGAGAACGACGTTTTCTGTGTGCTCCTGGGGAACGGGAATAGGGTCGAGGTGATTGGGTATGTGTGGGGAAAGCGCACGGGGAGGATGGGGGGGGACAACATGATCTGAACCACACTCAGAATCACAAACGGCCACAGAAGCGGGACATGATTTGCGAATCCGACAGCGATGTGGTGGGCGGTGGATGGACGTGGCCTGCTTGGTTAATTACTCCTCGGTTCAACGTCTTTGTTTGCATTGTTGGGGAGTGAGAAAACAAAAACCTTAATTGTGTGTTGAAGCAAAGGCATTTGGAAATGTAACGATTCCAAGTTTAAGTTCGTCCTTTTATGATCGCTGCCAAAATAGGTTGCAGCAGATCATGAAAATGGGCAATTTCAAATGTTCGGCCACATGAACTCAACTAGTATTTAACCAAAACCAACTGAGGTGTTAAGTCGTTGATAGACGACGCAGAATGGAAACATCTCTCTCTCTCTCAGGTGAGAGGGTGGCTCAGACGTGCTGCTTGCATCCCTTACTGGCTTCGAGTGGTCTTTAGCCTGGGTTCATTCCGAACCAGACGACATTCATCGTAGTTCTCTTCACTGTGCTGATAGCTTTATATTTATTTGATACAAGGAAAGGCTTGAATTGGTTTTAGTGGGGTGTAGCAGGGCCGGATTTACCATGTGGGAGGCCGTGGGGCCATGGCCACACCTGGCCACCCCTAAATCCGGTACTAGGTGTAGGGGTCAGAGTAACAATTATAAGGAGGGTAGGAAAAATGAATTGAGAAGCTATGGAGTATTGCTCTCCCCTATGGGCTCATGCCCAGCACATGATCTGTCCTGAATTCTCTCAACATTATTGGAATCTCCCACGATGAGGACGAAGCACAAGGTCTGTTGCTTTTACATCGCAGGCAGGTCGGTGGTCTCTTTTTAAACCACCCCTTCTCTGATATTGCTCCCTCCGCTCACTCGGTACTCCAACCTTCCCTATCAACGTCAGGATTCACACGTTCTTCCAGTAACACCATCGAGTTAAACTTGCAAATTCTCAGCTAACTTCACACCTTCACTCGTTTATTCCCACTTCTCCAGTCTGTGGAACCACCTTCCAAATTATTTTCTGGCTCACTCTTCCCTCAAGCATGGTGTTGACTTAACGGTTAAGATGGCTGCCTTAAGATATCAGGGTCTTGAGTTTAAGCTCCTGTCGTGCCATTGATCATAACA
Source organism: Eptatretus burgeri (assembly GCF_056783735.1). Taxonomy (NCBI): domain Eukaryota; kingdom Metazoa; phylum Chordata; class Myxini; order Myxiniformes; family Myxinidae; genus Eptatretus; species Eptatretus burgeri. The sequence goes on along the minus strand of NC_140969.1, from coordinate 76,699,530 downwards.
CCAGGTGGGTTGACTCAGCCTGTTATGTTTCTGAGGTTGGCAAAATGAGGATCAGCTTACTGGTAACAGGGACACCGCATCAACGACACAGCTGCGCTTCCAGAAAATGATGCAACCAGCAGCCGTTGGCTGCATATGAAACAACAACAACAACAACAACTCTTCTTGAGGGCTTCACCTAATGGCACTCAGCTTTCTCTTCCCCCCCTCCCCCTTTCCCACCCTGGAGACAATGTAGTCATTTTATCACGAGTTGGGAACTTATTCCTTTTGTGACAATATACTGTGGCTAATGGTCAACTGTGCAATGCATCATTATCATTATTATTAACATTATTATTTGAACCACCGCCACTGTAGGTGGATGGAGGTTTTCTTTTCACCCCTGTTAGTCTGTTGGGTAGTCGATGGAGTCGAAGAAAAGAAATTTCGAAAAAAAAATATTTTTCGATCAAAAATTTTTTTTTTGATCTACCCTTATTTGTTGGTCGTGGTGTCCATCTGTTGGGTAGTCGATGTAGTCGAAAAAAAAATTTTTTTTTAAAGTTTTTTTTGAGATTTGTTCTTCCCTTCTCAGTATTTAAAATGGCGATTTCAGTTAAGACAATGGCGATTTCGATGAAACTTGGTTGGTAGGTTCATACCATGACCAAGTTGTGTGCAAATGAGAACCGTTGCTATGGACACCACCGTTGCCTCACAACGGGACTTTGAAATTTTTGAAAAATCATAAAAACATTAATTTTTTCGAAAATCAAAAATCGGGCCACGAGCGACTGTGGGCAGTACATTCAGCCATATTGTCAAAAAATTTCCAGCCGGATCCTATGAAAACTGTCGGAGAAGATAGACTTTGAATGAACCCTGGTCGAAAACAATAAAAAAAACGAAGTTCGTTATATCTCAGAGACTATGAGTCAGATATACATGAAACTGGTATGGTAGGTTCATGGTATGTCCTAGTTATGTGTGAGAAAGAACCGTTGCCTAGCAACGGCCGAAAAACCTCTAAATGTGGGGGTATTTTAACGAAAAAACAATCTGCAGCATTAACCCTTGAAGCTCGAATCATGAATTTTCTTGTGCTTCATCCTCAGGTCATTCCCCTGCGAACGGGCCCATCGCGTCAGGTTCTATTGGGTCGTCGACTACCCATGTCCGCCTACCGGCTTGTCTGTCTGTTTGTCTGTTTATGAACAAAACATCTCAAAAAGTTGTGGACGGATTTGGATGAAACTTGGTGGGTGAGTTGATTATGTGACAAGAACAAGTGGATTAGGTTTTAGTTCAGTATTACAGTAGATCAAGTCAACATTTCACCAGAATCGTTCAAAATGTGAAAAAGTGTGAAAACTGGTACACATGACTACTTTTATCTGCTCTTTATTATCAGAGCAGGACACACATGATCAGACTACAATTAATGCCGCCATCTTGAATTTCAAAATGGCCACCACGGAAAACTATTTTTATGATATCTTGATCACCAAGAGGCCTAAGCACTTGAATGAAGAGTCTAATCCAATGTCGTCACACACAAGAAATCCAATAAACACACATTGTGTTTATTGGATTTATAATGCTCCATTTTCAGTCTTTCTGCTTTAAAATTGAAATGAGACCCTTTCATAAATAACTAAATACTTAAAAGTGTTTGCTCGATGTTTGATATCCAAATGCTATGAGCGTGTAGAAACGGCTTTATCCAATTTAATTTTCAACATAATGTTTTGAAAGGTGTTATAATTCTAAGAGTCTGTCTGTCATTCGCTCTGAAACTATGGTCCGCAGTCGTTCCATCTGTCAGTCGATCCATGCATTCCAGAGAACGTCCCTGTTCGTGGGTCAATCACTATCACTCTTTGAATGCGTGAATATGATCTGTATTGCAATTGATGCACTAAAATCAGTTGCTGTCTGAAAATAATGAGATATATGCATGTATAGATGTGTATAAGCAGAAATATATGTTGTAGATTGTAATGGTGGTGGACTAACATTTTTTTACCCTTTTTTCAGGACATTTGATACGGTTATACTATTGCACTGACATGCCATAGCGATGTCCAAAAAGTGCAAGATAATCGATGCTGGTGAAGGTGCATCTTCGAAAAGACATTGCCCAGAGAAAACAGCCTTGATTGACTGGAAATTGTGCACAATTTTCCAACAGGACACCAAAGAAAAGCTTGTTAATCCCAGCATAGCTAAATATAGAGGAAGTGATAAACAATGCGGCTACAAACTATTTGCTGAGAATATTTTGGAGTTTCATTAAATTGATGCCTTACCAGAGGATATTGACATTGTGAAGTGGGACAGTGGAGATGGCATTGAAACCACGCTCAGAACAAACCAGGCAGTATGGCACAAAAGCTGCAGAAACAGGTTTGACAAACAAAAGCTCCAACGAGCTCAGAAAAAGAATTCAAAAGAAAACCTGGAATATGAGACAAGTCCTGTTAAAACCAGGCGACGTAGCGTGGGTTCAATGCCAAGGACATCTAATTGTTTCTTTTGTGAAGAAGATGAGACAAAGGAGTATCTCCATGATGCAAGGACTGACAAAATTGATATTCGAGTTCGTCGATATGCACATGTGTTACAAGATAGGAAACTGTTGGGAAAGCTCTCTGAAGGTGACATACATGCCTTAGATGCGAGGTATCATCTATCATGTCTGACTTCCGTCACCAACCGTGTGCAAATACTTAATGCTCATCATGTAAGAGACACTCAAAGCACTAAAGTCGATAGTCTAATACTTGGTGAGCTAGTTTCGTACATAGAATAATTCTGCCAAGATGAAACGTTGCCAGTCTTCAGATTGTCAGATATGGGGAGACTTTACGAGTCCAGATTAAGAGAAGAAGATCCAGACTTTTCTGGAAAGGTCAATAAAACATGATTGAAGGAGAGACTGTTGTGCTTAATCCCAGATATGAGAGCTCAAACTCAAGGAAGAGATGTGGTCCTCATGTTTCATTCCGACATTGGAGAAGCGATTAAAATAGCTTGCTCCAATAATGATGATTATGATGCAATCCACTTCGTCCCTGTCACAGTGCGTCGCTAAGTTATCCACACAAGAGAAGGAGCTATACAGCACACAAGATACCAATGTCATCTCTTCTCAAGAGTGCAACATAGAATCTTCTCAAGCTCCATGCAACCATGAAGAAGCCAATACAAGGTTATTCTTGCATGCTCTCCATTGTGCACAAAATGGCCACCACAGAATCCTGATCAGGTCAGTCGACACTGACGTTGTTGTCCTTGCAATTGCCAAATTTCACGCTTTATCCCTTGACGAACTATGGGATGCATATGGAGTCAAGAAACACTACAGGTTAATACCGGCTCACACGATGGCAAACAGTCTTGGTGAAAATAAGGCAAAAGCTCTTCTGTGCTTCCATGCATTCACTGGCTGTGACACGGCGTGGTCATTCAGTGGTATTGGGAAGAAAACCGCTTGGGACACCTGGACCAATTTCCCTGATATAACGGACACTTTCCTGGGTTTATCCCAAGAGCCTTCATCAGTCTCAGATAAGAATGTGTGTCAACTGGAAAGGTTCGTCATACGTCTTTATGATAGAACGAGTGAATGCACCGAGGTGAATCAGGCAAGGAAGCTTCTGTTCGTGAAAGGAAGACAAATAGATCGCCTACCCCCCACAAAGGCAGCCCTCACGGAACATATCAAGAGGTCGACATACCAAGCAGGACACATCTGGGGCCAAGCGCTGATATCTAAGCAGCAGTTACCAAACCCATGCGACTGGGGATGGACGAAGAATGCCATTGAACGGTGGATACCTTTCCGGACAGCACTTGCCGAGGCGGCCAAATCCTGCACAGAGCTGATCAAATGCGGCTGCAAAAAGGCATGCAGACCACCATGCAAATGTTTCTGTGCATCTCTCCCATGCACTGAACTTTGCCATTGTGCAGGAACATGTTATCAGACAGATTGAAGTCAGAACTGTATCTAGACCAGATGAACTATACTTGGGACAGTGTATATGTCATTTTAAAGCAGAAAGACTGACAATAGAGCATTTTAAGTGTGTTTATTGGATTCCTTGTGTGTGAAAACATTGGAGTAGACTCTTTATTCATTTTGCTAGGTCTCTTGGTGACCGAGATCTCGTAAAATATTATTTTTGGTGGCGGCCATTTTGAAATTCAAGATGGCGGCCGTAAATGTATCCTGATCAGGTGTGTCCTGCTCTTATATGAAAGAACATATAAAAATGGACATGTATACCAATTTTCACACTTTTTTCACAATCTGAACGATCTTTCTTTAATCTACT
>NC_140969.1:76612708-76690208 GCF_056783735.1 Eptatretus burgeri | reverse complement strand
ACCATTAAACTTATCTTTTTCTCCTATTTGGAGAATTATATTGAGTGAATAAAAGATTTATGAATGGAACAAAATTAACCAGCTTCATTGAGTTTTATGATTTAATGCATTCACTGCTGGACCTCGTGCCCAGTTCCCCAAAGGGACTGCCTATCCTTTGCATCTGCCAGATCTATGTCTATATTTTCGGAGGTTTTGTGAGGTGCTGTACAGGGAATTAAAGCAAATCTGGTGAAAAACGGATGTTTTTAGAAAAAGTTACAATGTTTGCGCGGACCCCGAACTGATGTACCACGTGGCACGTGACATGTGTTCAGACAAGTAGGCAAGATGGCAGGTTATCTGCAATGTTTATTTCACAGGCAATTCAACTTTGCAATGTTTCCAGGGTTGTTCTGCATTAAGCTGCAACTTGTCTGTGGATGAAGTCATTATTTGAACGAGTTCATTTCATTTTTTTAACTGCTGCATGCTCGGTGAAGACTGGCTTTAAAGTTAAAGGGAACCTATCTGTATTGCAGTGACAGCCTGACCAAACTTTCCTTATCAACCATTCAATTGGAGCACTTGCTTGAGTGCTTAAGTCACTTGCCGAATGCCTTATAGTCAATAGTGGAACCGCGCGATATCCTTTTGAGGGAATCGTTCACTCATTGCGGATGCTGTTCCCACCACTTCATTCAGAGGGAGTGGCTCGTGCTCCGGCTCCCAAGCGAGTGGTTCCTGCTCTGGCACCTTGAGTGAGTGGTTCATGTTCCAACACCCTGAGCGAGTGGTTCATGCTCAAGCATCCTGAGTGAGTGGTTCGTGCCCCGGTGCCCTGTGCTAGTTGTATTGTGCTTCGGTACCCTGAGTTTTTGGGTTGTTGCCAATATCAGCCAAGCGTGTGTGTGTGTGTGCGTGTGTGTGCGTGTGTGTGCGTGTGTGTGCTGTTCAAAAAGCATATCTCTCATTACATATCATTCTCTTGGCTAACCTCACCTCCTCCCCTCACATTTCTCTCTTCTGCCCCTCCCCCCACCCCCCCTCTCTCTCTCTCTCTCTCTCTCTCTCTCTCTCTCTCTCTCTCTCTCTCTCTCTCTCTCTCTCTCTCTCTCTCTCCCTGCCTCTCACTCTCTCTCTCTTTCTCCCATGCTTGCTCTACCCCCTCCCAATACAGCACAGCACCCTCCTCCCACTCCTCTCTCACTCTCCCATCCACTCCCCCCCTCTCTCTGTCTCTAACACTGGACAAATCCAGATGGTGGTTATGTCTGGACGGTGTTTGTCTCCGGACGTGTCCAAGCAGTGTTTTTCTCTGGCAAGCTTGGCTCCAGATGCATCCAGGCGGTATTTGTCTCTGGACACGTCTGGGTGGTGTTTGTCTCCGGATGCATCCAGGTGCTAATTTACGCTCCACCACATGTCTGTCTTACCTTCCTCTCACCTCACACTGTCTTCCCTTCCCACACCACTCCTCGATGCCCTACCCCTCCTCTCTCCTCTCTCCCCACTCTTTCTCCCCCACTCCTCTCTCTCTTCTCCCCTCTTTTCTCCCTCCCCCCTTTAGTATACCCATCAGCGAAGCGACGGGTGGTATTTTCTTGTTCATAATATAGGAAAGGATATCACCAGTAGATCTCACCTTGCGAAAGCCATACTAATATTTCGAGATACAACTGACAATCAAGATTCTTGAGGAAATGAGACTTGAAAAGACATTCAAAGACTTTGAAAACAGTAGAAATCCCAGCAATAGCATGGTAATCAGAAGTGTTATATGGTAGTAGGATGGTAGTTAGAAGTTGAAGGAAGGTATACAGGGTATAAAGCGTTTGAAAATGCCCAAAGGGTAAAAAGGTCTGAAATGGTCTCAAGGGGTCTAAAATGTCTAAGAAATTGAAAAGGTGTGAGGGTTCTAAAGGTCTAAATGTTTAAAACGTGTGTTCCAATTGTCCGTAATTAATAGACATAGTCAAGGTCCAATATTAAGTAACTCGCAAATACTGTTGTGGGCCGGGGGTCGGGGGTGAGGACGACCGCTAGATGGAGCAGTCGGGCCGTCTCCACCCGAACACCCGAATTAGAAGGTCATCACCCCGGATAACTCCGGAGTCGACGGGTCGCTTAAAGGACCGTGGTCGCCAATATTTTGACGGCATGAGGTCGGGCCCGCTTGTCTAATTCCAATTTACCTAAGTACCCACGCCGTCTAACTACCGGGAAAGCCACACCCTCGGCCGACTTTGTCCGAACCGAGTCGCTGTTACCGACTCAGATCCAGCGTAACTGAGCGGAAGTTACCAAAGCCACGCCTGACCAAATTAACAACTTACGGCCCAATCGGCCTGACTAATTCTCAAGCCCGAACCATGCTAGGCCAATGATAGAAATGACAGGCAATGAGCTGGTACATTTAACAGGGGATTTATTTTACAGTAATCAGGAAGGGAGACACAGAGCAGAGTTATCACGAATATGCAGGCAATGTACAATGAACAATCAACACTGATACAATTTCTACTTATAGGACGGTGCCACCAAAGACACACACACACACACCCCAAAAGAAAATGTACCCAGATGGTCTTTATTTCGACCCTCGCAGCCAAGGGGAGAGACAGGCTGGAAGTCAGAGTTTAGCAGGGTACCTGGCCACCTCATGTGGTTACACCGACTCCAACCCACCAAGGTGGGACTCGAACGCACAATCCAGAATCCAACGAGCCCACAATCCTGGCTGCCACGAATGACGATCGAGCACCACGGTCCTGGCTGCCATGACCACCACCACCACGAGGAATCCCGGAAAAGACCGCAGACCAAGACGACTGCAGACCAAAAGACCAAAGGGCAAAGAGCAAAAAGCCCAGATGACGACGACTACTACTGACGACAGCTCGCCACCCTTTTTTTTATCATCCCCCCCCCCCCCACAGGTCGAGGGAACCGCTCTGACGTGACTCGCCTCCAGATTGGACAAGGGGTTGTCAGGCGATCAGTGGCCTCCCCTTATTGGATGGGACGAACACTCCATCTGGCTGGGGAAGAGTCGGCCCTGAGGTGATGAGCCTCCTGATTGGTTCGGTGGGGGAAAATGGTGGCCATCCATGAATGGAGGAGGTCTGGTGGGAGGGGGCAACGACCACCCTCCCCCCATGCGTGTCTGAGAACCCAGATGGAACAATCAGGGAGTACCCTATTCCCCATCCACCCTTGTAGCGGGGAGGGGGATTTTGGGTCGGCTGTCGGGCCGGCTGCTGTCGATTGGACGAGCTCACGGTGGGCGGAGGGAACCTCACCCCTGTATGTGACACCTTGCACGTGGGCGATGGATGGCGATGGTGCGAGAATGAAGGATTGATTTGTTGGCGTTGGGTATTGAAAAAATCTAACTCGAAAAAAAACTTTGCAGCGCACACATGTAATTCCCTTTTGATATTGGGAGGAATCTAACTATACACATACTTATTGAAATAAGTGTGCAAATGGCTTCCAGATTCGTAACAATACAACCCATCACTTTGCTGACAAGGTTATTCAGGGGGTGGGGGAGAGAGAGGGAAGGGAAGAAAGAGGACGAATGGAGTGAGGGAAGGAGGGAAGGGAGAAAGAGGACGGAGGGAGGGGAGAAGAGGGGATGCTGGGAGGGGAGAGAGAAGACAGGGGGAGGAGGAGGGGGGAGAGGAGTGTACAGAGGGAGGAGAGGGAGAGAAGAGCACTGATGAGGGGAGGGACAGGAGAGCCCATAGGGAAGATGATGGGGGGGGGATGGAGGGAGGGGAGGGAGGATGGAGGGGGTGGTGAGAAAGGGGAGAGGATGGAGGGAGGGGGAGGACAGGACGGAGGGAGGGAGTGGGTAGGACGGAGGGAGGGGGAGAGTAGAATAGGCCAGAGGGAAGATGGGAGGGGAGAGGATGGAGGGAGGGGAGAGGAGAGGATAGGATGTAAGGAGAGTGGGAAAGGACGGAGGGAGTGGGAGGATATGGCAGAGGGAGGGAGTGGGTAGGACGGAGGGAGGGGAAGGTAGGAGAAGCCAGAGGGAGGGGGAGGGAGAGCAGAGGAGAGAAATTATTACAAACCATTATATAATTACATATAATACATGGGATGACGATACAATGAAAACTGAAAAGGGTTAGTTTAGAACTGAACGCGGTTACCATGACAACAATGCTTGCAGCGTCACAAAGGCCATTGTCAGGATGCATTATGTGTTTACCTTTTGGAACGTTTAAACCATTCTGTCACATTCGCTGCTACGATGTGGTCGTACCTTGCTGTGCTCTTGAGTTTTTTCAAAGAATTTCAAGAGGATATGTTTCTGGTGCACCTGCAAGTGCATCATGGAGTTTGGGCTATAAGGAAGTCTTACCAGGTAAGTGGGAAACAGAGAGAAAGACCGACGCTGATAGACAGAGGGTAAAGGTTTCAAGATCCCATTGATGAGTATGAAAAGGAAGTCATAGGAACGGAGCAAATTGTGATATTCAATAAATAACGACAGATTGATTACGACGTGGACAAACATACTCTTAAATCTTGTTACGATGAAACCACACCTGTTCTGGAATGTTCGATCCATTTGCTGGGCCTGTGGTCAGAACGTCATGCTTCAACTTCAGTTTGAAAGGATCCCATTTTAGGATTGATACAAAGGATGTTGATTCAAGTTTTCATTGAAATAACATGAATATATTAAACTTGTTTATATCCGTGTCCACAGATCTTTGGGAAAGGTTCCATCTTTGGCCCGATGGACCTTGGAGAGCTCATGTCGCTATGGTGGAGATTTGAATACGTTGTCGGGATCATTTCCGTCGTGATATTTATCACCAACTTGCTTTGTGTGATTCGTTTATGGATGAACAAACGGCTCCGGTAAAGCTCTTCACAAGTCTTCATTTTATTATTGATCTTCAAATTAAGAACAACAAACTATGATCCCAATGGACCTCTCCACTGATGAATATGTTGTTATTAGAGTTTATATATCTGGTGGTGCTCTGATTCATACATTTGTGCTACACAGAAATATTCTATAATATGAAGTTCTGGTTATTCTTATGTGTTCACAGAAAGGACAAGAAAGTCGATGGAGAAGATGAGGCTGATGGGGCCGATCAGGATGTGGAAGATGATGATGTTGACGATGATGACACATTGGATTCAGAAGATGATGAATGTGATTGTGACGATGGAGACGATGAATGTAATTGTGACGATGACGATGGATGTGATTGTGACGATGGAGACGATGAATGTAATTGTGACGATGATGATTAATGTAATTGTGATGATGACGATGAATGTAATTGTGACGATGACGAAGGATGTGATTGTGATGATGGAGACGATGAATGTAATTGTGACGATGACGATTAATGTAATTGTGACGATGATGATGGATGTGATTGTGACGATGGAGACGATGAATGTAATTGTGACGATGATGATTAATGTAATTGTGATGATGACGATGAATGTAATTGTGACGATGACGAAGGATGTGATTGTGATGATGGAGACGATGAATGTAATTGTGACGATGACGATTAATGTTATTGTGACAATGACGATGGATGTGATTGTGACGATGGAGACGATGAATGTCTTTATTCCAATGACGATTCGAATTCAGGACAAGGAACAGCAGGTTCACAAGGAAGAAGGAGGAGAGGCTCTATTTTGTGTTGTACAACTTCCAGGAATTTGATTTTGTTTCAGTGATAGTTCTTCCAAGTAGTTTTCGATTAGATAAGGTTACAAGCACAGTTTACCCACCCTTTGGGTAGGTAGTGTTTGCACATCACCTTCTGAAATGAGTAGTCTGTGTTGCAAAAAGACTATTTTGCTGTTTGTGTGGTGTGCGTTTAAAGGGTTCTAAAGGGGTCGAAGCAGTTCAAAGGGTGTAAATGTCATATGGGCTCTAAAAAAAAAAGAGGGATTGAAATAGGTCTATGGGGTCTCAATGGGTCTAAAGGTTCTGCGGGTATAAATGTCGAAGGGGTCAAAGTATCTGAAGGAGTTTAAAGGGTCATATGGGGGCTAAAGGTCTTAAGCATCAACAGGGTCGAAAGGAGCGACAACAACAACAGAAGCAGCATGGTGTTGAGTGGCTGCAGGAAAAGCAGAACTCTCATTATGATCAGAGGCTGCAACAGCAACACAAGCAACATGTTACTGAGGAGCTGCAACAGCAGCAGCAGAAACAACATGTTGTTGACAGGTCATACCACGTGCAGGACCTTCCACAGGTAAGCACTCTTCAATACTTTGGGGGCAGTTGGGGTGAACACACTCGGTGCAAAGACAGCAAACCCCAAGATCGGGACATTAAGTTGAAATACATTCTGCCACTTGTTCTTTGATAGACATTGCTGTTAATACTTCCTTCTTGGAAGAAGAATGTTCTTAATTGTGGAGATAATTATAATTATAATTTTGGTGTGAAGGTAACTTATTGCCATTGTCATCGCTATGCAGGATAAATCACAAGAAGATTAACTCCCCTCGATTAGGTTATTCACCTTTTCGTCGTTACCTGTTCTATCAGTGCATTCCCTTCGGTGCCTTTTCCTGAACAACTTATCAAACTGATGAAGATATCAATGTATTTAAATATTTTTTTATACTTTTATTGTTTTTTTTCCAAAGACCCCTCAGAAGAGGTGCTCGTTAACTCCCCTCCACCCTCTCGAATGAAACCATCCTACCGGTTGGAACGTAAGTTTCCAAGATTCTTGCCTTACCTAACAAATCATTCCAAACTTTGTATAAACTACATGTTCTTCACCCCCGTCGTGTCCCATTCTGTCTGTGTCTCAGAAGCGTTAGGAACAAACGAGCGTTTTGCTGCACTCTGAGCCAGACAAGCACCAAACAGATCATCCAGTTGGTGAAAGTCTGGCATGGGTGTTAATGTATCCGTATATAAGTCTGTGTGTACACCTGGATGATCATTAAAATTAATTGAATCGATGAATGTTGGTAGTTAAATTGAAGCAGGTCGGATGTCAAGTGGAAATTTTCCAGCTTCTTCCTCACTTCATCATCTTCCGTGACCCAGGTGAGTGGTTTCTGGACGAAACGTCCCCTTTACCGACCAGTAGTAAGTCCAGCTTTTTACAATTATAAACCTTTACTGTATAAAAATTAATTGTTTGAAAAACTTTGATTTAAATCCAGTGGGACTTTGTGATGAAGAAAATCAAGATGTGGAATTGAAGGAAAAAGAAAAGGGAAATTGAACTGAGATGCAGAAAGTAATGGAGAGAATACAGTGTTTCCAGGATTGTGTCGGAAGGCATTATCATGATGAAGATTATCATGGCGGTAATATTTAGTGGTTTTCACTCCCCTTTTTTGATGTGTGTGCAGAGACCAACAAATCGAGTTCGACCTTGATAACCCACTAAATGAGTTTTATCTACCTTGATGACCCACAACACGAGTTATATCTTCCTTGATGACCCGCAAAACGAGTTATATCTACCTTGATGACCCACAAAACGAGTTACATGTACCTTAATGACCCACAAAACGAGTTATATCTACCTTGATGACCCACAAAACGAGTTATATCTATCTTGATGACCCACAAAACGAGTTATATCTACCTTGATGACCCACAAAACGAGTTATATCTACCTTGATGACCCACAAAACGAGTTCTATCTACCTTGATGAACCACAAAACGAGTTATATCTACCTTGATGACCCACAAAACGAGTTCTAGCTACCTTGATGACCCACAAAATGAGTTCTATCGACCTTGATGACCCACAAAACGAGTAGTATCTTGATGACCCACAAAACGAGTTCTATCTACCTTGATGACCCACAAAACGAGTTCTACCTTGATGACCCACAAAACGAGTTCTATCTACCTCGATGACCCACAAAACGAGTTCTATCTACCTCGATGACCCACAAAACGAGTTCTATCCACCTTAATGACCCACAACACAAGTTCTATCTACCTTGATGACCCACAAAACGAGTTCTATCTACCTAGATGACCCACAAAACGAGTTCTATCTACCTTGATGACCCACAATACAAATTCTATCTACCTTTATGACCCACAAAATGAGTTCTACGTTGATGACCCACAAAACGAGTTCTATCTACCTTGATGACCCACTAAACGAGTTCTGTCTACCTTGATAACCCACAAAACGAGTTCTATCTACCTTGATGACCCACTAAACGAGTTCTATCTACCTTGATGACCCACAAAACGAGTTCTATCTACCTTGATGACCCACTAAATGAGTTCTACCTTGATGACCCACCTTAATGTTATGTTAGTCAGTGGAGATCTCAACCTATCTATCCATGTCGTTCTTGGTTGGATGCTGCTTGATGAGTGGTAAGTACAGTTGATTAAAAATTAATGAAATTATATATTATTTAATTTGATTTAGACATGAAATGCATTTATTTATTTATTCTTTTTCAGCATATCAAGAAAGTGCTGGGAAGACCTGAGATTTCTTGAGACAAATTTAAAATACGAGTGCATGCCCGTCGATGCGTAGCCGTACGTGCAACCACCCCCCCCCCCAGCAAAAAAACTCAAACCGAGTGCCAGAAACAACAACCACACAAGCCGTTCCTTCGCTTTCACGTGCCCGTACGTGCGTGGCTGTACGTGCAAAATATATATATATATATATATATATATATATATATATATATATATATATATATATATATATATATATATATATACTTTAAAACCGCTTGCCAGAAACAACTTACAGGCCGTTCCTTCGCTCTCGCATGACCGTACGTGCGTGGCCGTACATGCGTGTCCGTACGTGCATGGTCGTACATACAAAAAAAAAACTTTCAAACTGCATGCCAGAAACAACAACCACACAGGCCGTTCCTTCGCTCTCACGTGCCCATATGTGCGTGGCCGTACATGCAAAAAAAAAAAAAAACTTTCAAACAACCACCCAGGCCATTCCTTCGCTCTCATAAACGACGACTGGATTGGGGCATTGTGTTTATCTGTAAATGCGGATAAGAAATCGAGAAATTATTAGAATACAGTAAGTTGTTTGGGTTCACTATCCAAAAGTAGTGCGTGCCCGTACGGAATGTTCACATCATTCCACGAATTATTGTTTGCATTGAAGTAACAACTGCTGTGATACTTACACACAGAGTTAATTAAAATCACGTTTACCGCCCTGTCTTTGCTTGCCATGACATTCGCTGCCATTTACCATTGGCACTCCTACCCCACGGTAACTAAGGCACCGATCGATCCCCATCGTAACCAGCACGGCACGTGACATCATCGTCGGCCGGCCGTGCACCGGCCTACGCAGCCACGTTTCCTGTGATTGGTAACTAAATGGCGCATCGGCCACGCCTACGCAGCACTTGTCCTGCCATTGGTTTGGTAAATAAATGTCCATAACTTGGGAAGCACTTGTCCGATTAATATCAAACCTTGAAAAGGCACATCCTCAGGTCCCCAGCAATATATCTGGCAAGTTTCAATTAGATCGGACCGGCGGTTGTCGAGAAACCGCGGTCACAGACACACAGACAGACACACACACACACACACACACACACACACACACACACACACACACACACACACACACACACACACACACACACACACACACACACACACACACACACACACACACACACACACACACACACACAGATTGCTGGAATTATCGATAGATATCTCCTCCTTTGCACTTCTTCAAACTTGAAAGAACTGAAACTTCATTCTTCAGACAGAACTGGAAGAAAAAACAAAAAACTTTATTGAGTTGAAAGACTGTGTTGACCTCATATTGTTCTTGAACTGTTAAAAAAAACTATTAAACTGTTTAAAAAATAATGATTCGTTGAGTTTTTTTTTTAATTGTGCAAAAATGATTAATGATCTTGAGATTCGCATTGGGTTTGGGGTGTGAAGGTTCGGGTTGGGTTGGGGTTTGGGGTTTGAGGGTTAGGGTTTGGGTTTGGTATATGAGGGTGAGGGTTTGGGTTTGAATGTGAGTGTTCGGGTTGGGTTTGAGGGTATGAGGGTGAGGGTTTGGGTTTTAATGTGAGGGTTAGGATTGGGTTTGAGGGTGAGGGTTTGGGTTTTAATGTGTGTTCGGGTTGGGTTTGAGGGTATGAGGGTGAGGGTTTGGGTTTTAATGTGAGGGTTAGGGTTGGGTTTGAGGGTGAGGGTTTGGGTTTTAATGTGAGTGTTAGGGTTTGGGTTTGAGGTGTTAGGGTTTGGGTATTAATGGAAGGTTGGGTTTGGGGTGTTAGGGTTTGAGGTTTAATGTGAGGGTTAGAGTTGGTTTTGATTGTGAGGGTTTGGGTTTTAATGTGAGTGTTAGGGTTTGGCTTTGGGGTGTTAGGGTTCGGGTTTTAATGGAAGGTTGGGTTTGGGGTGTTGGGGTTTGGGTTTTAATGTGAGGGTTAGGGTTGGTTTTGAGGGTGAGGGTTTGGGTTTTAATGTGAGCGTTCGGGTTTTGGTTTCTGGTGTTAGGGTTTGGGTTTTAATGGAAGGTTGGGTGTGGGGTGTTGGGGTTTGGGTTTTAATGTGAGGGTTAGGGTTGGTTTTGAGGGTGAGGGTTTGGGTTTTAATGTGAGCGTTAGGGTTTGTGTTTGGGGTGTTAGGGTTCGGGTTTTAATGGAAGGTTGGTTTTGATTGTGAGGGTTTGGGTTTTAATGTGAGGGTTAGGGTTGGTTTTGATTGTGAGGGTTTGGGTTTTAATGTGAGGGTTCGGGTTGGTTTTGAGGATGAGGGTTTTGGTTTTAATGTGAGCGTTAGGGTTTGGGTTTGGGGTGTTCGGGTTCGGGTTTTAATGGAAGGTTGGGTTTGGCGTGTTAGGGTTTGGGTTTTAATGTGAGGGTTCGGGTTGGTTTTGAGGGTGAGGGTTTGGGTTTTAATGTGAGCGTTAGGGTTTGGGTTTGGGGTGTTAGGGTTCGGGTTTTAATGGAAGGTTGGGTTTGGCGTGTTAGGGTTTGGGTATTAATGTGAGGGTTAGGGTTGGTTTTGATTGTGAGGGTTTGGGTTTTAATGTGAGCGTTGGGGTTTGTGTTTGGGGTATTAGGGTTTGGGTATTAATGTGAGGGTTAGGGTTGGTTTTGAGGGTGAGGGTTTGGGTTTTAATGTGAGCGTTAGGGTTTTGGTTTCTGGTGTTAGGGTTCGGGTTTTAATGGAAGGTTGGGTTTGGCGTGTTAGGGTTTGGGTTTTAATGTGAGGGTTAGGGTTGGTTTTGATTGTGAGGGTTTGGGTTTTAATGTGAGCGTTAGGGTTTAGGTTTGGGGTGTTAGGGTTCGGGTTTTAATGGAAGGTTGGGTTTGGCATGTTAGGGTTTGGGTATTAATGTGAGGGTTAGGGTTGGTTTTGAGGGTGAGGGTTTGGGTTTTAATGTGAGGGTTAGGGTTGGTTTTGATTGTGAGGGTTTGGGTTTTAATGTGAGGGTTAGGGTTGGTTTTGAGGGTGAGGGTTTGGGTTTTAATGTGAGCGTTAGGGTTTGTGTTTGGGGCGTTAGGGTTTGGGTTTTAATGTGAGGGTTAGAGATGGGCTTCATTTTCTTATTTGATTGTGAATTTTGTCTTTTGTAATTCCTGTGAATAAAATAAATATGAAATCTCTTCATCTTTAAATCATTTCGACAGTGGGCTGCAAAATAATTCACCTGCTGCCATTAACGCCACATTTAGATGAATTATGAATTATGTAGAAACAATTTTTCCAAATGAACTTTTTATTCATAACTGAAGAGATCAAACTAAACACTGTTATAGATGAAGGAGTTTACATGTCAGGAATACCTGAAAAAACACATTTACAAATGAAAATTCACTGGTTGCATAAGTATTCATCCCTTAATGTCAATACTTGGTGGAAACACCTTTTGCAGCAATGACAGCGATGAGTCTTTTTGGATATGTCTCGACCAGCTTTGCACAGTGAGACGGTGAAATCTTTGGCAATTCTTCACATGAAAATTCCTTTCATTCCACCAAGTTTGATGGGGATTGTCGATGGACTGCAATCTTCAAGTTTCGCCATTAATGTTCAATTCGGTTCAAGTCAGGACTTTGACTGGGCCACTCAAGAATATTTATTTTCTTCTAATTCAGCCATTCCAGTGTGGCTTTATCTTTGTGCCTTTTTTTTTTGTATACCTTGGTCGAGGCTCGTATGACAGCTAACACACAACTCACAGCAAAGAGGCATGAGACAAGAGGGGTGGGAGTGGAAGGGACAAAACAGTGGGGAACAGACACATTCTGTGTGAACTGTGGTGAGGTGAACTGTGGAAGGGAGAGGGATGGGGATGGGACGGGGAACATGGCTAAGAGAAGATGGACATTACAGGGGCAGAAGATGGCCTTGGATCATTGCCCTGCTGAAATGTGAATCTCCTTCCCAGTTTCAGATTAATGACTGACTTAAGTAGATTTTCATCAAGGATTCTCCTGTATTTTGCACCGTGCATTGTTCCTTCTATCCTGACAAGCTTGGCAGTCCCTGATGATGAAAAGCAGCCCCATAGCATGGTGCTGCCACAACCATGCTGGACAGTAGGGATGGTATTGACTGAATGATGTGCAGTGTTCATCTTGCGCCAGATGTATTCCTTTGAATTTCGACCAAAAAGTTCAATTTATGCCTCGTCTGATCATAAAACCTTTCTCCACATGCCTACTGTATCATTAATATGCTTTTTCACAAACTCCTTATGAGCTTTTAGATGCATATTTTTTTCAGTAATAGCTTCTTTCTTATCACCTGTCCATAGAGGCCAGCTTTGTGAAGGGAACGGGATATTGTTGATTGATGAACACTGACCCCCTATCATGGACATAGAGCCGAGCAGATCTTTCAAAGTCACTGTTAGATTTACAGTGACATCCCGAATCAGTTTCATGCCAGTGTGACGACTCCCTGGCTTTTTTCACAAGATCTTGGCTATTCGTTGTTCACCTTGGCGTCTTGGTTTTCTATAGGTTTTCTATTATCATCGCTTTTCCCAAAATTTTGTGAATTCTTGGCTTTTTTCATTGGCTCACCTTGGCATTTATGAAAATGAGGGGTGGTCACACTGTTTCATGCTTGCCCGGCTGCTGAGTTTAGATGGGCGACCTGATGTGGGTCGAGTCTGGGTAGTATGATACGTCTTTCACTTCTTAATGATGGATTTCACTGTAACTCAAAGGGATAACGAGTGACTTTGAAACATTCTTACAACCCTAAACTGAACGATGCTTCCTCATCACTTTATGTATAACTTCTTTGGAAAGCTCCTTGTTCTTCATGTTTGCCTTGTTGGTCCGCAAAGTGAGCTGCACCTTAAAACTCCTTAGATAAGTTGGGGAGATTTTTAAAATTTTTTAGTTGTACCACTGATACATAAAGGTCATTTTATTGTTTTATTTTTTGAATAATTGTTTTCTCTAAAAATATATGATTCCTAATGAGCCTCTATCCGACTCTTTACTGCTCTTTCCAATTAAAAACGTAGATTGATGATTCAAAGAAAACACTCCTATGGGTGGAGGCATCAGTCACAGGTAGGAGTCTACCCCTCCACCGTCCCTTCTCAGCATCAGTCACATGTAATAGTTCCCACCCCCCACCCAAACCCTCAAAAAAGAAAAGGAAAAATAGTATTCGGAATCAAATCGATTCCAAAATTCCAGGAATCGCCAATCACTACTTCACAGTTTGCTCTCTACAAGACCTCTTCCTATTCATCCCCAAGTCTACGCCATATAACCAATTAGAACTGGCTATGACACAGTCACGTGATGTAGGGCCAGGAAAGGTTTGCGCATGCTCGGTCTTGCAAAGCAGGTCACGACAGAACAAAGGCAAACAAATACACAGTTTAGCGGGAATG
This sequence comes from Eptatretus burgeri, assembly GCF_056783735.1. Classification (NCBI taxonomy): domain Eukaryota; kingdom Metazoa; phylum Chordata; class Myxini; order Myxiniformes; family Myxinidae; genus Eptatretus; species Eptatretus burgeri. Next base: position 76,676,333 of record NC_140969.1, on the reverse strand, counting down.
GGTTACTTTTGTTTGAGTGAGGAGTACTGACTGCATCGAGCAGCTCAGATATGACAATCCTAATTTTTCCTTTAAATCTTGCTTTTTTCAATTCATTCAATTCCACTGAATGAGAGCAATATGTTACAGTGGCATTAGTATTTCCAAATTGGTGAAGAATCACAATTATTTTTTTTAATCAGATCTGGATCTGGATTCGGATCTTCACCAAAATTGAACTAATTTTTTATTGTCAAACACCCAAAGTGTCCACCAAGTTACATCCAAATCCATTCACAACTTTTTGAGATATCTCTTGATTGATGAACACCCAAAGTGTCCACCAAGTTACATGCGAATCCGTTCACAACTTTTTGAGATATCGTGCTAGATATCGTTTTTGGCTCGATCTCTCAATGGTGAAGAATCACTTTAAAAATTATCATAGCCGGATCCAGATATTCACCAAAATCTAATCAGTTGTCCTTGTCATACACCCAACCTGTCCACAAAATTTCAGCCGGATCCGTCTACAACTTTTTGAGATATCCTGCACACATACAAACAAGCAGACAAACAAGAAGATGTCATGCAGAGCATGATACTTACAAAATACATGAAACAAATATGACCTCAAAAATAATAGGACGTTGAATTAATTGACCTGGTATGCAACTCCTCTTCAAATTTCAAGTCAATCGGATGAACATTGAGGATTTTAGAAATGCCAACTTAGTTGTTGAGTATTGGCCTATGTTGACCTTTTCGTCCATGTTGACCTCAAAAAGTAATTGGCTAGTTGAATTCAGTAACCTGAAATATAAATCCTCTTCAAATTTCAAGTCAATCGGATGAAAATTGAGGATTTTAGAAATACCACCTTAGTTGTTAAACTTGGTTCTGTGTTGACTTTTTGGTCTATGTTGACCTTAAAATAATTGATTGGTTGAACTAAGTGACCTGAAATATATATCCTCTTCAAATTTCAAGTCAATCTGATGTAAATTGAGGATTTTAGAAATCTCACCTAAGTTGTTAACCTTTTGACCTCAAAAACAATAGGCTTCTTTGTTATGACAAACTCTACCATGTGGTGAAGTTTCGTGAACATCGGTTTAAAATTGTGACCTGAAGGCGATAAACAGACAGACAGACAGACTGACTGACTCACAAAATCGACAAACCAATATACTTGAAAAATCTTCGATTTTGCAAGTAACAAGAAAGACGTCATGCATAGCACGATACTTGCAAAATCCAAATAAGTAATGGTTGCCATGGAAACTAATTTGGTAATTTCGAAAATTTTACCTATCAAATATTTTCCAGGATTGAATGTTATGCACAACAAATTTGGTTGATCCATTTTATAATTGTGGCCTAATAGATGTTTTACACGTTTCTGATAGCCTTGACCTTGTAGTTTGACCAAACTCTCCTCACATATACGGCACATGCATGTAAAATGAGCTGCTTAAGTTTCAATTTGATAATCTGAAAAATTACTGAGGTGTGGAAATAAAAAAAATTCACAAAAAGGCCCATTTGATTATAATGGGCTGAAATCGTTGTCACGGAAACCATTGACATGTCAAAAAGGCTAAATCGAGCCTTCTGATTTTTGATGAACTCTCTGTGACCCAATATACAAATCCTTTTCAAATTCCAAGTTAACAGGATGAAAACTGACGATTTTATATGACCTTGAGCTTTGACCATTTGACCTCAAACAATAGGCTTCAGTGACCCAATATGCAAACCTGTTCAAATTTTAAGTCAATCGGATTAAAAGTGATCTATGTGACCTTGACCTTTTGACCTCAAAAACAATATGCTTCTAAATTTTGATTGGTGAACCAATTCAGTGACCCAAACATGAAATTTCTTGAAGAAAAAAAGCATCGTCTGTATATTACAAGAAGACACTATAGTTGTTTGTATTTTGTGTGTCTAAAGGGGTCAAACGGGTGTACTGGACTAAAGGATCTACGTAGTCTAAATGTTTTATAATGGTCTATCGGGGTCTTAAGCAATATAAAGGGTTTGATGGGGATTGTCGATCGACAAGGGGTCGAAGGGTGAAGGGGTATAAGCGGTTCAATGGGTGTGAATGTCTTCAAGAGTCAAAGGGGTCTAAACAGTGTGTTCTAACAGTAGCTGCAGGTCTAAAGGGTCGAAAATGTTCAAAGAGGGTCAAAAGGTTTAAAAGGTTTAAGGGGTCTATAGGGGTTCTGTAATGGTCTATAGGAGTCTTAAGGGAACTATAATGTCTAAAGTATTTAAATAGGGTCAATGGGTCGAAATGGTCAATGTGTTGAAAGAATGTTAAGATCGAAGGGGTCTAAGGGGGTATTAAGGGTCTTAAAAGGTTTAAAGGGGTGTAAAAGGCATGTTCCAATAGTCTGTAATGAATAGACATAGTCAAGTTCTAATAAGTAATTAATAGACATACTCATGATCCAAGTTCTAATGAGTAATTAATAGACATATTCATGGTTCAATTCATGTTCATACGATACATAACTAATAGATATACTCACATTGGTCGCCCGTGGCTTTACCTCGACGAGAGTTCACCATCCACCCATGTTTTTGGTTTTATATACAGTATATACATAGATATAAAGTGAATAGAATTAAAATTGAAGATTTATGTGACCTATTGACCTCAAAAACAAGAGTCGTCTTGCTTGTGACTATCTCTACCAGGTGGTTTGGTTTTGATAAAGATCAGAGTGAAATGTGACCTGTAGATGATTGACATACAGAAAGACAAACAAGCAAAAAGATAATAACAGACCAGACCAACCAATATACTTTCAAATGTTCGATTTCGCAAGTAACAAACAAACAAACAAACAGACAGACAGACAAACAAACAAGGGTGAAAATATAACTTCCGTCCACCTCCTGTGGCGGAAGTAATAATGACAGAACATCAGAGTTTTATGTGTTTTGTTCTACAACACAATCCCCTCCATCTGAGCTGAATGCCAACCTCTATCTCTTTATTTCTATTCTCTCTCTGAATCGACGACATGCTCCTTCCAATCTTTCAAGACCGCTCTGCATGTTCACCTCATGTTTTATCCCGTACACATTTCCATTCTCTTCTCATCTTTCCGATTCAACCCCATTTCTTCCTTCCCTCTCCTTCCTGCGATGCAACTACTCATATGCAATGTGTTGGTGTGTTTCTTTCTCTTGCTGTTTCTATTCGATTCTTCGTCAGTCTGTGTACCTTCTACGCTCGATCTTTAGCTCCTCCATGAGCTTATATTTCCCAGCAATGTTGAACGAGGCTTCTTCAAACGTAATTGCTTCATTTGCAGGAGGAAAGGAAAAAATAAAATAAATAAGATAAAATAAGAAGCCCTTAAAGCTAAAGAATACCTTGAATGCAAAGTTGCTGAAACCACAAAAACCTTTAATGACAGAGATAAAAAAAAAAGGAGGCAAAAAACCAGAAATAACAATGAAATTGAAAGGGAGTAAGGAGATGAGTCAAGACAGAGGAGAGAGCAGATAAAAAGAATGGCCAGTAAAATGAATGTAGTTCACAGCCTCTGAATAACATAAGCAGTTAATTAACCATTCATATAGAAATGATGAATTCACGTGGGAAGAAAACTCAAGCTTTCATTTTATAAACTTCATTTAAAAAAAACATAAAAATGTGATTGAGTTTTGACCCTCCCCCGTCCTCTTTCCCAAGTCGAATTTAGAGACTCGCCATGTAATTCCTGCCATTGGGTGACATTGCGTGAAAATCGAGGGCCATTCTATTTTCGCCGTGCTGCTTCGGAAGGCTGCCCGGTTTCTTTCAAAGCATCCTAATGCTGTAAAAATAGGTCATTCAATGCTAATAGGTACAGTGTGTTCCAAAAAGACCTGGACAACTTTGGTTGTTAATATATTTTGTGCCACAAATGATACAATGATACCCTTTGTTTTATATGATACAGAAACTCATAAAGTGTTCTTTGTTTTCAGGTCTGGTGGTTTTAATGTAAAAGAAAATGACGACTCCACAAGATAAAGCTCAGTGTGTTGAATGGTTCATCGAGACGAGATCCGACAAGCAAGTTCAGCATAATTTCCGTACAAGGTATGGAAGGAATCCGCCATCGCGGACTAGTATCAAAAAGTGGTAAAGGAGGTTTAAGGAGACTGGAAGTTGTCAGAAACAGAAAAGTACCGGTCGACCAAGCACGAGTGCAGCAGACGTTGAACGAGAGTGCGAATCATTTCAACAAAATCCCAGAAAATCAAGTTGATGCACATCCAGAGAACTGGGACTACCAACCACCACTGCACATGGGATTTTGCATAAAATACTGAAGCTTTATGCCTACAAGGTGTAGATTCTGCAGGAACTCAAACCAAATGATGGATCCAAATGCAAGGTGTTTGCCTTGGAAATGCTCAGTCGCATAGAGGATGATGAAGATTACCTGAAAAAGGTTATGTTCACAGACGAAGCTTGCATGTACCGGTGATCATGCCGAGAAGTTTTCATGTATCGGGGAAGATCAACCGGCACAATGTGAGGATCTGGGGGTCTGAAAACCCCCACGTGGTCATTGAACACATACGTAACAGTCCAAAGGTCAATGTGTGTTGTGGCCTTCTCCATGACCTCTTGGTGGGTCCGTTTTTATTTGCGGAGGACACAGTGACCTCAACAATTTACACGAACATGTTGGAAGGATTGGACTTCCACAGATTGAAGACCTGCAACCCAATGTCATTTTTTTTAACTGGACGGTGCTCTCCCTCATTGTGCCTTAGTCATTCGAGCCGTCCTGAATGAAAATTTTCCAGATCGCTGGATTGGCTGAGATGGACCAACCGCCTGGCCCCACGATCAGCAGACATAACCTCCAATGATATTTTTCTGTGGGGGGTTTGTCGACAACACCAAGGTGGCAAATCTGCGGGATCTCCGTTCTCGGATCACAACTGCAAACACGCTGATGGACATAAACATGCTGAGCCGAACATGACAAGAATTCGTGTACCACCTTCATGTCTTCCATGTGACAAACGGAGCTCACATTGATGTGTATTGATGGTGTGCACAAAACTTGATGAGTTTCTGTATCATAAAAACCAAAGGGTATCATTGTGTCATTTGTAGATCTAAATATATTAACAACCAAATTTGTCCGGGTCTTTTGCAACACCCTGTAGATATTCAGGGAAGCTCCACACTTTCTTTAATCACCGAGAAAATAAATAAATAGTTGCACACTTAGGGGGTTTAAAATCTAAAAATGGGATTCTTTTTATTATTAACGGTTTACTTATGAAGGACAGAAATATACTTGTATGTTTATCGTACACCACACAGCAGCATTGGTTCCACTTTTAACTGATTGGGGGATTTCTTTAACAATTCATACATTCTCAAAGGGGCCTTCATGGGAAATTCGACTTAACTTACAGCAACAGAAGAATAATTCTCAGAGGCAAAAAATGGATAAGTTTGCCATTGGTCGTTGTGTCTATTTTGTGAATCTTTGGGTCAACAGACCCACACTGGGTACTTCATATCGGGTTGATAGGGTAGCCGATACGTACGCACACTCGCCTCTAAGCTGTCTAGTCTGAGTATGAATCCCGACCCAGCTGTAAACTGTCATCCCGGTGTTTCACAGGCAAGGTGATTCATCAATGTGTGTTTGTATCCACCGATAGTCCAACCAACTCAGTGGTTCCTCGGATGGACATTCAACTGGGCGTCCCGTCTGCTGGCATTGTTGGTGGACGTTAAAGATCCCACGGCGCTCTTTGCAAAGAGTAGGTGAGCTATCGCCGGCACATTGGCCAAATTCCAAATTTCTGCCCAAACCTACAGAGAGCATTGCATCAGCGGCACAACCGCACCCTCAGTCGATGATGCTACCCCGCAGCCTTGTGTTGCATACGACAGAAGAAGAATTTGAAATTAATACTAAACCTGAAAATAAAAATTCACAAAATACGAACTTATGCATGTATTTTTTGCATAGAGCCGTATCTACAGTCAGACGTTGTTAAAACATCCGTTGCACGTTCGTACAAGGCGGCATTCCTATCGCAGACACTTGCATTGAAGTTGGACTACTGATGCCCGTTCAACCCATAAAGCCTACAAAATGCATTTGTTCAAGTAATCAATGAAAACATAAACTCTATCATGCAGTTCTTAAAACATGCATTTGATGGATCCTTGCGGTTAATGATTTGGTGAGAAAACATCAGGAATAAGAGAAATTCTTGAAATTTAGCAAAATATGTTGGTATGGACCACCAAACTCCATGAAGGCTTTTGGACCCGTGCATTGCAGCGACCACCAATACGAGTCCTTTTGAGTCATCAAACCAAACCACTTATCTGCCGGTTTTGATCAAAGGTAAAGACTTCCTTCCTCTGCAGTGGTCACATTTCAAATCATGTGTTTTACACGCAATACTTGTGGTTAGTTTAGAGGTAGAAAAGATTACAACTAACTTCAAAATGCTTGAATGTCCACCTTGTGTGAGAATGTAACACACTTTGTCAGTAACATTTAGGATTAAGTCACAAATGGCGTGAGATTGACGTACTACAAGTGATGAAAACCCTCAAAGCGACTACGGAAACGCTCAGAGCTTATGTCGCCAACCAGCTGTGAACTCCAACACTTTCTGCAGCTCATGACTGCTCAGCCGGAAGTCTTGAAGAAGCATTTCTTCAGTAAGCTGCGGCAAAACATTCCCGTCGATCCGCTCTCTTAAAAAGCGAGCTATCACCTCCTCTCGAAGTCTCAGGAAGCGCAAACAGTTGCACACATTCTCCACCGATAGTCCAACTAACTCAGTGGGCAGCTGACAGGTTGTGGAGCTCGTTGCACATGATGAGGCATTTGGAAACGGGGGATTCATTGTGACGGTTCTCGAACCTTCTGAGCTGCTGGAGGAGTGTCGACCAGAAATGTCTGTGGAGAAACCAAACTTTTTAAGTTGTGGTGGAGAAAATGGGAATTGTTGGTTGCCGGGAGCAGTTGTGAAAATCCTGTTTGTCGGGTGATGTGGAAGCACAGGTCGCAAAAGTGCCTTAGGTTGTTTATTAATACAACGACTACCAGGTGATGACTCGATAAGTGGTGTATTTTGGATATCTAACATATGAGTCAGAGTTTCCAATGGATCTGAAGGCACAACAGGTGCGATTGCTGCAGCCGTGGTGCTTTTACAGCGAGACATGTCAACATCGTTTGTGCTGGTTTGCAGTCTTGAGATGGGGTTTGGTGCTGCATCACCCTGTCGAGGCATAGCAGAGCCCTGTTGGCCAATACTCATGGCAGGAAATCGAAAGCTGCCTTCTGAACTGTGACAGATGCTGCCGTCACTCTCACTGGAACCAACACTCCACGTTTCTGAGCAAGAGGTTTTGCTTAACTGGCAGTCTGACAGTGAGGGTCTTTGAAGCTCAGGGGCAGATGGTGCCAGGCACATGCGTTCGCATGACCAACTACATGGGTAGCAAAATTCCACTACAGGTTTCGAAGGATTAAGGCTCCAGCCACATGACGTCTTGGGAAGCCTAGTGGAGAAAAACAAGGGTATGGAAAAAAAAAAAACACAGTTTGCATCACAATTCATTCTTACAGTATAAATCAGACTTTTGAAACGATAGTACCGTAATTATTCATGTCTTAAAATTTTCTTAACACATGAGATTGATATTTCTAATGTGGCCATGTCATTAAAAGTCTCGGATTTCTATTCCTGTAAACTGAAAGCAATGCACGCAAGTGAGTAAGTGGATGTGTGACCAACATGATAAGGAGAAAACATTTGTGTTAAAAAGGAATTGAGGCCATTTTGGGAGAAAGCATGGGAGGGGGTATGGATATAACAGTGTGAGGGGGGAGTTGGGAAGCTAGACATATTACCATGGTGATTTTTAAGATAAGATAACGAAATAACAAATGATGTGATAATTAGCAAGTCAAAAGCAAATGCTTTTGTAATCCACCCACCAGTTAGGTGTGGTTCCTCTAGATCACCTGGAACTTCACCATGCCTGAACTAAGTCAAGGTGGAACCGAGCTGCCGGTCTCCATAAGTAGAGGAAAATTCTCAGAGCATATATTATTGCCCTCCCAACATATACAGCATCTGAAGTAACAGATATTTTGGCAAAGGCATATCGGTGTGACAACCTTCTATATAACTTCAACCCATAACAAACAACCGCGTGGGATTTTTCAAGAGCTCCCAGAAGAACAAGCATTCCAAAACAGGGAAATAGGCAAGCATTTCTGCAAATGGCTAGCACTTTTGCACACTCACCTGTAAGGTACTGTATGGTGGCCTGCAAAAGTATTCACCCCCCCCCTCCAAAGTTTTCACATTTTGATACCACCTGAGCTAATTTCATGATGCTTTCAAATTAAACTTAACATGTAGAATGGTCACAAAACTACGACAAAGTGAAAAAAGCGAAGAAAATGAAGATAAAATGTGAATAAGTTAAATTAGAGAAAAATCAGATGATTCTCAGTTGCATAAGTATTCAAAGCCTTTGCTGAATTACACCCAAAATCGCTTCACGAACAAATTATTTGTTTGAAAGGTTTCAAAATAAGTGTAGTGGATTATACCTGTATGTAATCAGTGGTTTAACTTAAAAATTAATCTCCCCACTTATCTAAGGAGTTTTAAGGTGTAACTCACTTGGTCAACCAACAAGGCAAACATGAAGACCAAGGAGCTTTCCAAAGAAGTCAGGGATAAAGTGGTGGAGAAGCTCTGTTCAGGAGAGGGTTATAAGAAGATTTCAAAAACACTCATTATCCCTTTGAGTTACGGTGAAATCCATCATTAAGAACTGGAAGACGTATCATACCACCTCGACTCTACCCAGATCAGGTCACCCATTCAAACTCAGCAGCCAAGCAGGCAGGAAACTGGTTCGGGATGTCACGGTAAATCCAACAATGACTGAAAGATCTGCAAGGCTCGATGTCTGAGATGGGGGTCAGTGTTCATCAATCAACAACATCCCATTCCCTTCACAAAGCTGGCCTTGATGGACAGGTGGCAAGAAAGAAGCCATTACTGAAAAAGACATCTAAAAAAGGAGTTTGTGAAAAAGTATCTTAATGACACTGCAGACATGTGGAGAAGTTTTGTGGTCAGACGAGAGAAAAAAAATTGAACTCTCTGGTTGAAATTCAAAGCGTCAAGTCTGGTGCAGGTCTAACACTGTATGTACATCACCCAGTCAAGACCATCCATACTGTCAAACATGGTCATAGCAGCATCATGTTATTTGGCTGCTTATCATCAGCAGGGACTGGTAAGCTTGTCAAGATAGAAGGGACAATGGATGCTGCAAAGGACAGGAAAATCCTTCAGGAAAATCTACTCGAGTCAACCATGAATCTGAAACTGGGTAGGAGATTCACATTCCAGCAGGACAATGATCCTCAACACAAAGCTAAGCACTTGGATAATACGTATAGTAGCAGCAAATGGATAATATACTCGCAACAAAGTAAACCAGCTTCAGTGTCGAAGGACTTATAAATGACTCCATGGATGTGTAAAATGATATCTTACTGCATTCAGTTATTCTACAACTTCAACGATCCCCAAGGTCGCTCAAATGAGCCACAATTGATGACGTACACACACGAGAAGCAGAGGAATCGAACACGTTTCTTACCTTTTTAAAGGTTTATTTATAATGAATATGGGGGAAAATGTGTACGAGATGAGCAGTTCAGAACAAAGCATGCAAATCAACAAACACAAAGGGGGAGAAGGGAATATGACCAAACTTATATACAATTATGAGAAATAAATAAAACCCAACCCACACTTGGGGCCACAGATCACACTTATACAAGCATTAAAACTGCAGGCAAGGGCTTTCCTTTGGTATGAAGTGCAGGGTGTAAAGGGACGATGCAGCCCATTATGGAAGGCAGCCACAAAGTGAGCCAGCAACAAAGTAAACCAGCAACGAAGTGAGCCAACCATGAAATGAGCCTAAAGATGAGATAAACCACCCACGAGGAGAGCCAGCCATGATGAGCACCTCAGGACATGCACCCTCCATCATTTCCACTGCGATTCTTCTTCACATTACAGTCCTCTTGCAAGCTGAGAGCTCTGGTGTGTTTGTTCTCTCGGCCGCCATTTGTCCCTCTGGGTGGTGTCATCCTCCATGCCGTCCCACCCACAGGGCGGCCCCAAAAAGTTAATCCATTGCCTGTTTCCGGGCCCCACAGTGGATTCGGACATCTTTCATCTGCTTGGAGGTCAGCTATCACCTTCATCAACCATCCTTGCTGCTTATACTATATGGTGTTAGCAAAAATCACTTCTGCTTCGCTGTGGAGTTGGATACTTAAAATAAGTGAAATGAAACATTTTGAAAAGAACAAATTATTCTCACTCAGATTTCAACATCACCGTAATGCATATTATCAAGATGCTTCAACTTTCTTTATACAAGAAGATGCTTTGTAATTCCAGATACCACCGGGGGCCCAAGACGATACACATTTACAAAGAGAATTGGGGTCTTCCCCCCACCTTAAACTCCATTCCCCAGATATGCTACCCTCACAGTAACCACACGTGGGGTACCCTGAGGCAACTTCCAAAATTTGCTTGGATTTGGTTCAGTAGTTTTTTTTAGTTTTTGAAGCATAGAAAGCAAAAACAAACAAACACCAATTGAGCTTCATATATTAGATAGTCCCTCACCCTAAATAGTTGCTGCAATAAATATTAATAGTTGGCAGTCGCTGCAAACAGAGGTACATAGACAGCACACATGGACATGGAACAAATGGGTAGAAATGACTCTCCGTGGGGATGTGTGCGTGCCTGCATGCTTGGTTACGTGTGCGCGGTGCATGGGTTTCGCGGGCACGCGGATCAAACTTGCACCCGGGCATGTGGTGCTGGAGCCATGGTGGAGGTTACACGACCAACTCGTCAACCATGCGCTTTGGCAGGTATCTGATCACTGATCCATACCTCCACTGGTACATCACAAAAACTACCATTCCTGCCAATATCCATCTACTCCTCTCTCTCCAATCCTTGTGGGTGCATATAAAACTCAACTTAAAACATGTTTACTGTTTTTGCTGCCACTACTTTTTCAGTTGACTGCTTGTCATCCTTCCAAAGTTGGCAAAATGAGTGCCAGCTTGCTGGAATCCTGTGTCGGAGTGGCGACCCGTCCAGGATGGTACCCAATAGCCAAGGAGACTGCTTAGGCAGCACCAACGCTCTGCACAGGGTATGGTCCCAATGGATGGATGGACACTTTTTCAGGGAAACTCTGTCACGCATTTACTACTCTTTGAGTGAAAGACACTGCCTTACATCATCCTAACTCTCATCATACTTACTCCCAGGATGTGGTCTCTGGTCTTGGTACTGTTCATTCTATTGAAAAACATCTGCAATTATTTTGTATCTACCCTTCATTAGCTCGACTAATGAGTGTGTGTGTGTGTGTGTGTGTGTGTGTGTGTGTCTCCTCCATAAATCCAATACCATGAAACCGAGGGGCTGAAACTTTGTATGCATACTGAGGGAACTCCAAGGAAGTGCATTGTTGCGTACTTTTCATTGGTGCCAATTTGGTCATACTTTTACAGCATGAACTTTGCTCCATTTACTTGTCCAAGAAATAGCAGTAGTGTCGGCATGGTTTTTAAAATCTGGTTTCGAACCAATCATTTTGCCCCACACGGCGAGGGATATTGAAGACTTCTCTCTTGTGGGACGTGGAGAGGAAGAAAGGGCTTTCATTTCTGGCAGCTCACCATTTTACATCTTGCCTGGCAGCTCACCATTTTACATCTTGCCTGGCATCTCGCCATTTTACACCCTCATCGTTCTCCTTGCCTGGCATCTCGCCATTTTACACCCTCATCGTTCTCCTTGCCTGGTAGCTCGCCATTTTACACCTTCACCATTTTACATCTTGCCTGGCATCTCGCCATTTTACACCCTCATCGTTCTCCTTGCCTGGTAGCTTGCCATTTTACACCCTCACCATTTTACATCTTGCCTGGCATCTCGCCATTTTACACACTCACCATTTTACACCCTCACCATTTTACATCTTGCCTGGCATCTCGCCATTTTACACCCCCATCGTTAACCTTACCTGGTAGCTCGCCATTCTACACTGCCTTTCTGCTTGTCGAGCAGCTCGCCTTTTTACACCATCATCGTACTTCTTGCCTGGTAGCTCGCCATTTTACACCCTCATCGTTCTCCTTGCGTGGTAGCTCGCCATTTTACACCCTCATCGTTCTCCTTGCCTGGTAGCTCGCCATTTTACACCCTCATCGTTCTCCTTGCCTGGTAGCTCGCCATTTTACACCCTCATCGTTATCCTAGCCAGGGAGCTCGCCATTTTACACCCTCATCGTTCTCCTTGCCTGGTAGCTCGCCATTTTACACCCTCACCATTTTACATCTTGCCTGGCATCTCGCCATTTTACACACTCACCATTTTACACCCTCACCATTTTACATCTTGCCTGGCATCTCGCCATTTTACACCCTCACCATTTTACATCTTGCCTGGCATCTCGCCATTTTACACCCTCATCGTTCTCCTTGCCTGGTAGCTCGCCATTTTACACCCTCACCATTTTACATCTTGCCTGGCATCTCGCCATTTTACACCCTCATCGTTCTCCTTGCCTGGTAGCTCGCCATTTTACACCCTCACCATTTTACATCTTGCCTGGCATCTCGCCATTTTACACCCTCATCGTTCTCCTTGCCTGGTAGCTCGCCATTTTACACCGTCATCGTTCTCCTTGCGTGGTAGCTCGCCATTTTACACCCTCATCGTTCTCCTTGCCTGGTAGCTCGCCATTTTACACCCTCATCGTTCTCCTTGCGTGGTAGCTCGCCATTTTACACCCTCATCGTTCTCCTTGCGTGGTAGCTCGCCATTTTACACCCTCATCGTTCTCCTTGCCTGGTAGCTCGCCATTTTACACCCTCATCGTTATCCTAGCCAGGGAGCTCGCCATTTTACACCCTCATCGTTCTCCTTGCGTGGCAGCTCGCCATTTTACACCCTCATCGTTCTCCTTGCCTGGTAGCTCGCCATTTTACACCCTCATCGTTCTCCTTGCGTGGTAGCTCGCCATTTTACACCCTCATCGTTCTCCTTGCCTGGTAGCTCGCCATTTTACACCCTCACCATTTTACATCTTGCCTGGCATCTCGCCATTTTACACACTCACCATTTTACACCCTCACCATTTTACATCTTGCCTGGCATCTCGCCATTTTACACCCTCACCATTTTACATCTTGCCTGGCATCTCGCCATTTTACACACTCACCATTTTACACCCTCACCATTTTACATCTTGCCTGGCATCTCGCCATTTTACACCCCCATCGTTAACCTTACCTGGTAGCTCGCCATTCTACACTGCCTTTCTGCTTGTCGAGCAGTTCGCCATTTTACACCCTCATCGTTCTCCTTGCGTGGCAGCTCGCCATTTTACACCCTCATCGTTCTCCTTGCCTGGTAGCTCGCCATTTTACACCCTCATCGTTCTCCTTGCGTGGTAGCTCGCCATTTTACACCCTCATCGTTCTCCTTGCCTGGTAGCTCGCCATTTTACACCCTCATCGTTATCCTAGCCAGGGAGCTCGCCATTTTACACCCTCATCGTTATCCTAGCCAGGGAGCTCGCCATTTTACACCCTCATCGTTCTCCTTGCGTGGTAGCTCGCCATTTTACACCCTCATCGTTATCCTAGCCAGGGAGCTCGCCATTTTACACCCTCATCGTTCTCCTTGCCTGAGAGCTCGCCATTTTACACCCTCGTCGTTCTCCTTGCCTGGCAGCTCGCCATTTTACACCCTCGTCATAATCCTTGTAATGTCGTGGTAGAGGTGCGCCAAAGCAGACACAGGCCAGGGGATAGCACAATGCTGCTTTATTGCCACGAGCGAGCGTGTGAGCGTACGATGCCCGTAACTCCACTTTATTACGTACTCGATGCACTCTACAGCCACACGACTTATAGGCTCCACAGACCACAACGGATACAACAAAGCCTCAGGCGGCGCGCACTCCTATATCCCGTGCAGGCACGTGACCACTCCAAAACCACTCCTCCACGCTTCCACCACACTCCCCGCATCACGCCCTGCCCCCGCAGGCCCAGTACACCACACTCCCCCTCCTAAAACCATGATTATAAAATGACCATCATAATAATAAGCATAATCGGCACAGAATACCATGATATAAAAGCAGAGAGGCACAAAAAACGATAATAACCAAAAAGAAACACAGGCACATCACACCATATAATGTGTCGATGCGAGCGAGTTGAACTGCAATGGACAGGTTCCGAAGACTGAGTTGCACGACGAACCCACAAAAACCCTGACCGCGTTACAGATATCAAGAAGCAAGGCGGGAAGCACAGCATCGCTACGCAGCAGAAGCGCCCCCAGGCGGCTCATGCTTACACGCCCTCCGGCGAGGTCACGACGACCCCCCCGAGCAAACCTCCCCCGGAACCATCAAACGCCCCCGGCCGATAAGGCGCCACATCTCCCCCAGACAGACCTGAATCAGACAAACATCCCGAGGCCGGAAGCCCCGTTGTCTGGAAGCTCTGTGGCGCCAGCGCAGCCGACCTTGGCGAGAACAGAGAGTTGCGCCCCAGGGCGCCAGGCACGTCTGACCTTTCCGAAAACAGGGGTGGGGGTAACGCTGAACAGTGAACCAGCCCCTGGCTCTGAGTCGATCTCTGAGACCCACACGCGAGTCGAACCGGCAATTAGTCGGCTGCAGTCCCAGCAATGCCATACAAAACCACACATCACATCCAGTCATGCCATAAAGCAACAAGAACATCGTCTGCGCAGATGCAAACTCCCCTTTTCGTACAGCGCGTTCTCCCAATATAATCCCCACACATGACAGGGTAGCGACCCATTGGACTGCCCTCGCAGCTGGAGACCAGAAAGACCTCTTTATTTGCCACGATCACCCCCAAGGCCTTCATATCACATCGGTCCTATCGAACATCCCATCGATTGATCCCAGCCAAACATATTCTCACACACGAACTGTCGGCATTTATTTTAACAACGCTAAACTGCATCACTCGAGCAATGAAAATCAAATACGCAACGAACAGCAACCCATGAATCACATCACGTGTCCGTCTCTCGGTTGTCGTCGCGACATTGCGATGACCTGCTTGTCGTCGACGGTCGCGATCCGCGAACTTCTTGAACGTGACTGACTCGCTCCAATCCCCCGCTGAAATCGCCAGAACGACACGGGCGCACATTGTATCATGAGCGCAGCCGAAGCGCAAGAGCTCATCGCGGCTGGCATGGCTCCCGTTGCTCCAGAACCGTACATCATCGTCGCAGGAAGCAATGAACGGCAGCCCACGCTGCATCGTCGCGGGCCCGTCGCCGGAACCTCACCCTCGCATCTCGAGGGAGGCCCGGGCCCACACGGAGGTACGTGCCCCGAAGGAGGCACAGGTGCACCTGGAGGTACGAACTCCGAAACAGGAACTGTGAGCCCCTCCCCTTGCACCACAAACCACGGGAGCGCAACCCACTGACCCTGCTGGGCAACCAAGACGTGTGCCCTGCCAACCGCCGGCAGCGCTTCACCGGCATACGTGTGCAATGCGAGGGTAGCATGAGCGGACTCAACTCGACACCTGATCAGTGCCCCGATCATCTCGACCTCCACTGGCATTGGTCCTGTCACCGTCGGACCAATTGAAACCAGGTTCAACATTGGCAGCATCAGTGCCCCGATCATCTCAACCTCCACTGTCATTGATCTTGTCACCTCCGGACCAATTGAAGACAGGTTCAACATCGGCAGCATCTGCCGCTCCGGGTCGCCAGGATCTCTATACCCAGGCTGCAAGACTCGACCCGGGGCGTCAAAGTGTACGCCATGCACCGAACACTGTACCGGCAGTAGGTCTCGACCCGGGACGTAAGGGTCGCTTCGCACACCGCCATCCATGACCGTTATGATGGGCAATGACTCTCGGCACACACACCGTAGACGTCCCCGAGTGTTCAGACCGCCGTCCGATTGACTGCATTGCAACGCTTGGTCCCGACCCGTGCCGAAGACCGTGCGTGCAGCTGTGCGCACCTGGAACATCGTGCTGACCTCCGAATCATCCGCTGCGCACCGACCATCGAGACCCCGGACATTCCTCGGAGCTTGTGCGACGCCATGTTCCGTTGATAGCGAGGCGAGCAAGATCGATTTGCGTTTGCTTTCATCGTCCACATCATTCGCATGGAAATAGCAGCCCAACTGTTCAGAAAACAATTGGAAGTCGTCTCCGATGAAGACGGGCACGAGTCCGTGCGCCGTGCCCCGACCTTCTGCCATGCTCGAGCCGTCCGTGACGGCGAGGCGCCTGGCCCCGAAGCCTGTGCGTGCGGCACGCGAAACTCGTGATGCACTCCTCGGGGACCCTCGCCCGGTGTAGACCTCGAACCGCGCGAGATGCGCTGAGTTACTCGCTGCAGCGATCCATTCGCCCCGGCCAAAACTGCACGTCAATCCGACTAACCCAACCACTCTGCACACGCCAATCCGAACATACTCGTCGCCAAATGTAATGTCGTGGTGGAGGTGCGCCAAGGCACACTCTCGCTCGTGGCAATAAAGCAGGGTTGTGCTATCCCCTCGCTCGTGTCTGCCTTGGCGCACCTCTACCACGACATTACAATCCTCGCCTGGCATCTCGCCATTTTACATCCTCATCGTTCTTCTTGCCTGGCATCTCGCCATTTTACATCCTCATCGTTCTTCTTGCCTGGTAGCTCGCCATTTTACACCATCATCGTTCTCCTTGCCTGGCAGCTTGCCATTTTACACCATCATCGTTCCCCTTGCCTGGCAGCTTGCCATTTTACACCGTCATCGTTCCCCTTGCCTGGCAGCTTGCCATTTTACACCGTCATCGTTCTCCTTGCCTGGCAGCTTGCCATTTTACATCCTCATCGTTCTCCTTGCCTGGCAGCTTGCCATTTTACACCCTCACCGTTCTCCTTGCCTGGTAGCTTGCCATTTTACACCGTCATCGTTCTCCTTGCCTGGCAGCTTGCCATTTTACACCATCATCGTTCTCCTTGCCTAGCAGCTTGCCATTTTACACTGTTTTGAAATGATTCACGGACTTGAGTTTCACTGTAGTGAAACAGATTCCACTGGAGTTAAACCACATTCTCAGCACTATCTTCAGCGACACATTCCTCTCTTGAAGAATGGAGCTTCATATGAGGCACAGCATTGTGGCTCACTATCTCCAGCGGGTTTTCACTCCTTTTAGCTGTGGGACTTCTATCATCGTTCCACTTTTTGGGAACAACTTATTCCCATGGGCACTGGAGATTTATGACACCCATGTCATCAAGTGAATCATATTGCTTCATGGACATAATGCCAAATTGGGCCACTGGTGATACGCCATCGTCACTTTTCTTGCTTATTATTTAAGTCTGACTGTTTTCACATGCAAGCAAGCTGAACAGCTTATGTTCATCCTCATCGTTGAACATAAGGGCATTATGTCCATATTTTAATTTAACACCGCTCAGACTGGACAAAGTCATCAAACTTTAGTCTTGAGTAGAAGTCAATAACTCCGATTTTCTACAAGTTACAACTGAGTGTTTTGGTAAATTTAAACACCTTTTTTTTAAGAAAGAAAATTAATGCCTTACCTCCATGAAAGGCTTATTCTCAGGCAGCCCAACTTTGCCTCGCAGGTGTCTTAGCCATGATTTTGATTCGGCCTATTCAAACATGCCTTGCTTTGGAAACACGATCTCGTCTCACTGACTAATTCAAGTATCTAATCGAAATATTCTTTTGGATTTGAGAATCATATCTCGTGCACTAAATAACTGTCAACATCTGGAATGAAATCTGAAGATTTAAAAGTAATTAACGATTTTTACAACGAAGTGCATTTACTTTAATCAAGCAAGCCGTGATCACTCCTTCTCCATATTTGCACAAGAAAATGTGACATTGGCAAAGCATTAATTTTTACTTTTCTGCTGTTCGGACGATTACATTTGAGTGAACAAAAGATTAAGGAACGTGCAGAAAGTGGAACTTCATCGATCGCAAGAAAATAATGAACCAACTGGATCACCATGCACTACAAGTGAGTTTTGAAGGCCACGGCGATGGGGGTCATTTTTTTTGGCAATTACTTTCACAGTTTTCATTTTCGCCATTTTTATGCAATCTGCTTTCAGTACGAAATATTCATATAAATATATGAATAGTTGCTGCACACATGGACGTGGGACAAATGGATTCAAAATGATTTGTGCCATGCAGTGCGGGTGTGGGGAAATTTGTGTGATTGAAAGGATGAGTATTCTTACTATAATTCATGGACTGGTGTGTGTGTGTGTGTGTGTGTGTGTGTGTGTGTGTGTGTGTGTGTGTGTGTGTGTGTGTGTGTGTGTGTGTGTGTGTGTGTGTGTTTGTTGCACTACTCCTCCTACAGTTCTAGGCAGATTACATCCACACTTGTTACATAGGATCAGCATGACCCTAATTAATGTATAGGGGTGTTTTCATCTTTGCTGGTGGTCTTGGGGGAGGGATGAGAGGGCGGGGGGGGGGGGAAACGACACAAATTCTTGATGTAAATGTGTATTGTGTAGCGCCACCTCAAGGTGGGGGATGGTGTTACAAGTTACACCATTTCCAGTACAGTATTCCTGTCGTTTTCCACTATAGTGAGGTGTTTTGAATTACCAGTGCGTGCCCGTACGTGCGTGGCCGTACATGCGTGGCCGTAAGTGAAAAAATAAAAATAAAAATAACTTTCAAACAAACACACAGGACGTTCCTTCGCTCTCGTAAACAATCACTGGATTGGGGCATTGTGTTTATCTATAAATGCACACAAGAAATCGATAAATTATTAGAATACAGCAAGTCATCACTATCCGGAAGTCCGTACGTTGTAACCTGTAATGGGGAAAGCGGCTGAGGATCTTTTCCCCAACAGCCACACCTACGCAGCAACGTGTCCTGTCATTGGTAACTAAATGGCGCCCTTTCCTCATTGGCCATGCCTACGCAACGTGTCCTGTCATTGGTTTGGTAAATAAATGGCCATAACTTGGGAACCACTTGTCCGATCAATATCAAACCTTGAAAAAGCACATCCTCAGGTCCCCAGCAATATACCTGGCAAGTTTCAATTAGATGGGACCAGTGGTTGTTGAGAAACAGCGGTCACACACACACACACACACACACACACACACACACACACACACACACACACACACACACACACACACACACACACACATAGCTGGAATTATTTTGAATTATAAACAGTAGGTATGTTTTTGCTTCATGCATGTAACCCGGGTTATTTTTGTTTTTGCCAATACAGAGCTGTCAATTGCCTATACACTGCCCAAATATAGGTATGCATCAGAAGAACGTGTTGAATGCTTGAACATTATCACCTTTAGGGCAAGTATTCTGCTAGTATGTATAATGAGTCCCTCTGCCAGTACTATACAGCCTTAAACCGGATTACCTTTACCGATAATACCTGACTTCTCTGCTTACCTCCATATCAATTACCACCTCATCTGTGTAACACACTCCAAGACGACCTCTTGCATTATATGTCATCTCTATTTTCATTATTCTTATCAATTACATTTCCTTATCCTAAACTGAATCTACCGATCTTTTACTCAATGTATACTGAACAAAAATATAAATGCACCAAGCAATTGTTACTATTTTACCTCGAACTCATTAATACTAAATCTTCACAACAATTTGGTTATAGAATCCATGACAATTGAGCATTAAATTTCAAAGAGTTCCTTGAGAATTCTGGCGACAGTCTTTGCGCTACAACAGCCGACACAACCAAGGTGTCACTGTCAGAGTTCACACAGTCAGTAGCGGGTGTGTCCACCGTTGGCGTCGCACAGAGCGGTGCATCTCCGGCGCATGGACATCACCAGATTATCGATGGTGGCCTGAGGGATGTTTTCCCATTCCTCCTGGAGAGCCACACGGAGCTGGCGGACGTTCTCTGGGACTGCGTAATGTTGTCGTACGCGTCGATCAAGAACGTCCCAAAGGTGCTCGAAGAGCGACATGTCGGGAGAATATGGAGGCCAGTCGAGGACATCAATGTCCTCCTCACCGAGGAAGTCCATGCAGATCCTGGCAACATGGGGGCGAGCATTGTCGTGCTGAAACGTCACATGGTGAAGGCGAACAAACGGCACGACGATGGGTCTGAGTATCTCGTCCCTGTACCGCTGCCCGTTCAAGTTGCCTTCAATGAAATGAAGCCGAGTGCGCTCTCCATGGCATATGCCTTCCCACACCATAACACTGGCACCACCGTGTGACACCCGACGAAGGACATTGGCGTCAGTGTAGCGCTCCCCAGCCCGATGCCAGACGCGGAGTCCGCCATCAGCCCGATACAGCTGGAACAGCGACTCATCGGTGAACAGCACTCTCCTCCATCGTGCGAGGGTCCAGCGCAAGTGAACATTGGCCCAGTTCAGTCGGGTCTGACGCCAGACTGCAGTGAGGTCGAGTCCCCAGTGTGGTCGGCGGGCTCGGAGGTTGGCCTCCCTCAAGCGGTTACGCACCGTCTGGGCTGAAATGCGCCTGTTATGCAGCCCGACAGTCTCATCGGCAGTCTTCGTGGCCGGTCGAAGTCGATCCCGGAGATGTTGCAGCCTCATGTGAAGATCCTGACCGGCGGTGGTCACACGTGGTCGCCGGGCATGTGGGCGGTTCACGGTGCTTCCAGTCTCTCTGAGGCGCGTTCTCAGGCAGCTAATGGTGGAGTGGTGGACAATGAAGTGTGCTGCAACGGCCCGTACTGACGTCCCAGCATTCAGCATGCCAATGGCGCGCTCCCTCAAGATTTGTGACATCTGTGGCATGTTGACATTTGGCACCAGTCCACATTTTGGGGAGGCCTTTTATAGGGCAAGCTATAGGGAGTGTTTGTGTCCTGGTCACGCTCACTGACCATCACTCTGTCAAGCTCCATGGTGCTCATGGGAAGGATTACTCAACGTGTGAGTCCACACACTCAGAGTGGTCAATTTCAATGGGAACATCTGTCTTGAGCAAAACAAAGGAACCATTGCTCAAACATATCATCGGTTTGACCATTTTCCCATAATGGCAATCTTGACTTAGATATTTAGGTTGGTGCGTTTATATTTTTGTTCAGTATATAAGCCATTTGGCTGGCTTAAGATCATAAGGTCTTGAGTTCTAGCCCATGTCGTGCTGTTGAATTACTCCAAGCGGGTCGACTCAACCTGTCATCCTTCCGAGGTCACCAAAATGAGTCCCAGCTAGCTGGTAACAGGTGGTATTGCATCGGCGGCACATCCGCACCCCCAGGAAATGATGCAGCCAAGCAGCGTTAGGCTGCATATGAATAAATAAATAACCCAATCTATGAAAGTATCTACACTCCTAAATTTGATCACTTCTCTCTTGCAATATAGCTCACCTCCAAACTTTGTGTCATCTACAAATTTGGAAAGCAAACTCTGAATCCCACTGTCCAAATCATGTAAATTGTTAATAATAATGGACCTAATACAGATCCCTGAGGTACCCTACGACTTACAACTTCCAATCCAGACATCCTCACTCTCAAAGCCACTCTTTGCTTCCTATCACCAAGTCAGTTTCCACTCCAGTTAGCTACTCTACGAGCCACTCCACAAGGCCTCACCTGAGCTAACATATAGTACCTTATCAAATGTGTTATTTTTTTGCTAAATAGTTAACCACACGAGGAGCCATCCGCATAATTACAGACACAAGAGGAACTGAGATGTGATTACAAAAGGAAAGAAATAGTGAAGGAGAAAAGGAACAAAGGAGAGGAAGGGGTTTCGGTGAGGAGTACAGAAAAATGAAGGAAGGTTGGCAGCTCAGTACTGGATCCTGAATGAATTAATAAAAATGTTCACATTGCATTTTCTGGCATGTGAAACTTTGCTTTACCCCCTATAACAGGAACTACTGAAGGTTTGATGAAATTGAAGGCCATGGCACTTATCCTGTTGCTTAATAGACAATATACGAGACTTCTGCATGCGAGAGATCAAATGTGGTTCCGAATCTATGAGTGTGGCACATGCCTAAAAAGAGCGGTATGGTATCAATATTTAATTAATCACCAAGCTAGCAGCCCATTAGCGGCCTCCAATACCCATGTCCAGTAAAGGAATAGCATTGATTGAATCATTTGAAGAACCCTATTTTCCCCTGAAACATCAAAGGTGGGTTGAGGTTTAAATTATGGTACAAGGATAACCTCAATAAAGTTATCAAAAAGTTACAAATGGGTAACCTCATCCATGGAAATAAGTATGATCATCCTAAAATATACAAAGACTCGATTTCATTTTGAATGCAGCCTGCGGCTACTGGTTGCATCATTGATGAGAGCACAACTGTGATGCTGATGCAGTGCCCTCTGAAGATTGCAGCAATAATTTATAACCTGGCTCGAGTGTTGGTAATAGGTGACCTACACTTTGTGAACGACACCGAGGGATCTTTGAAATCCACCAACTGGTAATGCTGGGAGAGAGTAAACTCGGTTTAACGTCCATCCGAGGGACGGCACACACGTTGATGCCTCTCCCTGCCTGCAAAACACCAGGATGACAGTTTAGAGCTGCGTCAAGTTTCAAACCCAGGTGTAGACAGTTCATAGGCTAGTGTGCATACCTTTAGGCCATCCTGCCAGCCTAATTCTGTATGTATGTTTGTATGTATGTATGTATGTATGTATGTATGTATGTATGTATGTATGAATGTATGTATGTATGTATTTTGAATCAAAAACGGCTGGCACAAGGTACCTGTGCGTTGAGGCACAATTTAATTAGTTATTGGTAAAACGAAAAATTAAAACAGTCATTAAAAATTGGATAAGTCATTAAAAAAGCCACAATTAAAATTGACCCCTTACCCCTTGAGGGTGTTCTACACATGGAATTGTTCGATATATTTCACTGACAGCATAACTTGCTCACGGAGGAAATGGGTATTTAGTAGTTCATGAAATATATTTGCTTGGAAGTCTTGGCAGCACTGCATTTCAGAGCCAGCATTTTTGTTGCCATCCCAAGTTTTCTTAAAGCATTTAAGAATCAACCACAGAATATGGCATCATGTTCAGCCAAGACCGAGCAGGTTACCGAATCTGTAAAGGTCATTCGTGAGCCATCTTGGTTTTCACTAACAACCCGATAGCAATGTAATATCTTTCATGAAACTAGTTCCATTTCCTTTTTCTCACACATGCAGCCTGGGACTTCTGGTTTGCATCAATTATTGAGATACAACGAGGCCAAGGACATCGTGCTTCCTGTAGATTAAGGCAGGAATTTTGAATTTGTTTGTCATCCTTTGAAACAATCGCCTACCCTTTTTGACCTGTAGTGGGGCAACTTGCTAAATATAGTATAACAATTGTGCATTTTGTGAGGAAAGCACCAAATTTGACACACTAGTAGCCTCTCATATTATGAACAGATTTGGATATTGGGCCATCTCACATTCAGCTGCTGATGGCTGTGGCAGCCATTTTCCAAAATGGCCGCTCGCGGTTCATTCTAACATTGGTTTGAACATTTATTAAAAGTTGAATTAAGAATAACATAACCTGAAGCCACCTCAAGTTTAAAGATAGCCGCCATTTTGCAAGATGGCTGCTAATTATTTGTTGTACCGGACGACTATCTCACTCATAAAAATTGGTTGTTGAGAATGGTGGCAAACGAATCGTGGGCTGCGTCGGATTGATATGAATACCAACATCGCTTATGTAAAGTCAGTAGTTGTTGAGCATGGTGGCAAACGAATCATGGGCTGCGTCTCATTCATATGAATACCGACATCTCACTCATAGAAATTGATCGAGAGATGTCTGATTTAAATGTTCTGAATCAGTGACACAGTCTGCTCTGTTAATATTCTCTTAATTTTGTGAGCACTCTCCCTCACACACACACACAAAGCTGTGCATTCAAGTGCAGCCTTTTTGCACTTGCAACGCTTCAGGCAGCTCTTCTTGCACTTGCACGATACTAGCTCATAGCAGGTGCGGGCTGCTTTGGGTAGCTTCGTCCAGTGTGGCTTGTACACCCCCTCGTCATTCTTCACCTAGCCCCAACTGGATGGAGGAGGCAGCTCTGGCGTTGGTCGCAGTGTTTGACCCCACACATGGCCTCCTTGGTAGGCCGCCCTCTTCACATGCTCCTCCAGAGCTGCCTTGGTTGGCGGGATCAGCTGCACGTTGTTCTTCTTCGCGAAAAGTTTCTTCCGGGCCTTGTCAATGTCGTTGCACGTGCTGGTTCTGTCATAGAGCAATATGATGAACCTCTCGATGGTGTGCATGACATCGTCTGATATGCCACTTGGTGCAGAGGATAGCTTCAGCAGTGCGTCTGTAAGTTCTGGCAGAACGGTCCAGATTGTCCAAGCAGTCTTCTTACCATGTCCAGCAAAGCTAGATACAGTGTCACACCCAGTCAGAGCATGAAACATTGGGAGTGCCTGTGCCTTGTCTGGTCCAAGGCCAGCTACTATTTCGTGGGCTGCCAGGTACCGAAAACTCTTCCCAGTGCCAAATGCTAGCCACAGTTCATCTTCTAGTTGCAGTCCCTGGGCCACTGACACAGCCAACACCACTACATCGGTGTCAACTGTCTTGATCAGTATCTTGTGGTGACCATGGTTGGCTGCATGGGATGCATGCAACAACATTCGACTGTCAGCTTCTTCGTGGCTGCATGGGGCGAGCAAGGCCAGGTCTAGCAGCGGTGGCTTGCTCAGCACTGCCTCTCCATCAGTGATAACCAGCTGCTTGTCATCCTGGTCAAACCACCTGAAGATAGCTTCTGATAGGAACTTGAACAGCTCGGTCTTGTTGGTGTCCACTCGGAGGAAGTTCTGCCAGTTTCCAGGTATAACTGCTGCCCCGACCACACGTCTACGCACTCCTTTTCCACGCTTTGGAATCTGTGTCTTAATAAGACTAGTTAGTCCACTTTTATTTTTTTTCTCAACCAAATCAAATTGTTACTTTCTTTGACCATTATTGGACCTTTATTAGTAAATAAACTTTCACTATCAACCTGCATTCCTCTCCAGTAAAGCAGATATATGTCATAACAGTAACCAATGGCGGCCATTTTGAAAAATGGCTGCCACAGCCATCAGCAGCTGAATTTGAGATGGCCCGATATCCAAATCTGTTCATAATATGATACGCTACTAGTGTGACAAATTTGGTGCTTTCCTCACAAAATGCACAATTGTTAAGCTAAGTTGCCCCACTACTGTGTCTGAAACTTCAGAAGATTGTCATCCAGATCCTAAATTATTCCCAAATTATGCAATCAAATGTCAACCCAAAATCTCAACCATTAGGCCAACAAACTCCATACTGTCATTCAAAATCTCCATCATTATTGACAAATTATTTCCTCTACCACCAAAGGTAGATGGAGGTTATGTTTTCACTCCTGTGTCTGTCTGTCTGTCTGTCTGTCTGTCTGTGAGCATGAGACCTCAAAAAGTCGGTGACTGATTCAGACGAAACTTGATGGACAAGTTGGTTGTGTGACAAGGACGAATTGATTAGATTTTGTTGAAGATTCGGATCTGGATATCAGAATTTCAAAAGTGATTCTTTACCATTGAGAGATGGGGTCAAAAACGATATATCGCATCGTATTTCAAAAAGTGATGGACGCTGCATGGGTTATGACAAAACTTGGTGGATGAGTTGGTGGTGGTAACAAGAACAAGCGGATTCGATTTTGGTTAAGGGCTGGATGCAGATCCGGCCTTTGAGTGGGATACAAATCGTAAACAATTCAGCCCGGTAGAGGTATGCGCTCTACCGAGTGCAGTTCTAGTTCCATTGATGAAATTGATATGTAAAGAAAATATTGTGTATATGTTGATCAACCAAGTTACACTTTGAGGTCAAAAACTGAGAGCATCGTTATTACTGTATATGCAATTCATGGAAAGGCCATATAGACATGCAAGGTATATGTTCTCACATATTGTGCAGGCCAGATGAGTAGAACGAAAGGCTCGGACTGGAAGAGTGAGTCAGCATGCTCGTTTGCAACTTTTCCGAACAGGCTTGAAGGCGAGGGCTGCCTGAGGGTGTCACGAGAGTCTTTGAGCCACGTGGCGGGACCGGCGGAGCGCAAGTCACCAATGAACGACATTCTTGCTTTACCTGTGGGTAGAATATACAGTGATGTAAAACACGACAGCGATAAAATATTGTGCAAGCATAGAAAATATCTAAAAATTACAAGTGCAGGTCTTGATGTTGATTGAACTAATTTTGCAAGGCAACTGTAATTACATTCAGTGATTATGGGAACGAAAATAATCTTCCCAAAAGTTCTTCTTCCAACAGATATAATACAACTTGTCCACAGTTC
The DNA here is from genome assembly GCF_056783735.1 of Eptatretus burgeri. Lineage (NCBI taxonomy): Eukaryota > Metazoa > Chordata > Myxini > Myxiniformes > Myxinidae > Eptatretus > Eptatretus burgeri. The sequence continues at coordinate 76,649,767 of NC_140969.1, read as the reverse complement.
AAACAAACCAAATGTAATATTACAGATAATGTACACAAGGCTACCTGTCAATGTTATAATCAATGGATTGTAAGTCTCGACGCAGAGTTTCATGAACACTGCTCTGTATAGTGTGTGAAAATATTGATCTCCAGCGAGGTACCCATGCTATGCACGGGAGGGAGCCCAAGAGCAAACAGACAATGCGGAAATGGCGAATTCCAAACCATGACCCAATAAATTGCACATTCCTGTGACACCTTCAGTCGAAAGTCAGGCAGGAACAGCCGGTTCGCGAAGGACTTGGGCAAAAAACTTACTGCAGCTGATCCCAATAGACGTAAGGTGGGTAATATTTCTATGACGTCACAATGGCGACTCCGCGAATGTCACGGGGGAAAACCCTCACATAATATCCTTCTCCTTTAAACTCAATCTCTCTGTATTTTCATTCCGCACAGCATCATTCCAATCATAAATTAATACTATACCATTAATATAACAAAATACAACGTAACAAACACTCATGAGATAAACAAACATAAACGCTGTTCTGACGTTCTATCCGGATCGGGAGCAGCTTCGTATGGATCAAAACTCAAAATCATAATTCTATTGAGGTATTTATGGAACCTCTCACCCACCTTAGGACACCGGATGGGACCCCAAAAGGTTTTTCAGAAGGTTTGGTGGGGCTAGCCCCAAAACTGAGTGAGTGGTGTCGGGTCGGACGGACACACTCCTGCTTAATAATATAGATGATGAAGAAATGCTGGTATATACAATAAAGTACTGTGCAAAAGTTTGGGATATTTTCACTTTTGTGGTGCTACTCCCCATTAAACAATTGTGAGAATATAGACGTGTGCAATATTGGTGGATAATAATTCAAATTTCTGTGAAAGTTAATTTAACATCACAGTTACCTTAAAGTATACACAATTAATTTGGAAAATGATTTTTGTTTTTGTTTTAGAGAGACATATTATATTATCGTGTGTGAGTAATATCCACTTACCACAAAGAAAATTTTCAGGAAACAGTTTGTGCATTTTTGTAAATAATAATAATAATAATAATAATAATAATAATAATAATAATTTATTGAAGTAATCAACACCAGTTACATTAATGCAAAATTACAGGAAACCACAATAACATTTGCAAATTAGTGAATACGTGAAATTAGTTTTCATCAGTTTGTTCCCTTGCTTGAAAGTCTGTGTGGGTACAGAAAGGCACCAAGGAAGCAACTTTTAACAGAACAGCGTGTGAAGATCCAAAGTCTGTTCGAATAAGTGTGCACTGAAGAAAATACCAGAAAAGCTGAAGACCTCCTGCAATAGTGTGCGGTACACTTTGCAATGCAGGACAAGACAAGAAAAGGCAACGAAGACCCAGAAGAATCTTCTCAAAGCAAGACAAACGCTTGAAGTTGCTCAGATTACACGATAAAAGAAAATCAAGTTGGCGGCTTACAAATGAAACGAGAGTAGGCCTGAACATTAACATCTCATGCAGCACTGTGTACAGAGGCTGATGGGAGCAGGTCTTCATGGCAGAGTTACAGCAAATAAACCACTGCTAAGACCACAGAATAGGGTGGAATGACTGACATCTGCAAAGGAACACCAAGATTGGTTGACTGAGCAATGGAATCGGGTAGTCTGGTCTGATGAATCGCAGTTTGAAATTTTGGATCTAATATATGCCAGTCCTTACGCCAAAGACCTGGAGAATGTAACAACACATAATGTTTGCAGCCTACTGTTAAACACGGAGGAGGCCCTGTGACTGTCTGGGGTTGTATCTCAGCTTTTGGTGTCGGAAAACTTGTTAAAATCAATGGGATTCAAGCAAAAGGAAGTACAAGCGGATACTGCAGCACCATACAGTTCCTTGTGTCTCGGCCTGGTACTTTCACATTGTAGACACATTGGCAGTCTCTGTATTTTTCTGCCTTATTTTTGGTCTTTCACACTGTGCCCTTTCTTGGCTCTGTCACTCCGCTGTTTCTGCAGGGCACACAAGGTCTCCCAGTAACCATCTTATTGTTAAACTCTAAATATCAAGGCTCATTTGTTCTTGTTTTCTCTTGCCTGTGGGACCAACTTCCCTTGTCTGTTCAGTCCCATTCTTCCCTCCTGGGCTTCAAAATACAGCTGTTCACGACTACCTCAGGTCATCCATACTCATGATTTTGTCTACCCCACAGGACCCCATTCCCATAACCTTTTTATAGGTTCTTGTGATTTTTCTCCTCTCCCTCACCCATTTTGCTTTGTTAGTTGTCGGTTCATTTGTTCCTTTTCTGTTTCATCCCCATCTTCCCCTTCCTCTTGCTGTACTTCATTCAGCGTGTGTGCAGCTTGTTCACCCGATGTGCGTCCTTTTCTCATTTCAATGTATGTCCTCCTCCTCCTCTCACCTCTACTTTGATGTTGGTGTTTCCTCTTCCATTCTGCTCTAGCTCTTCCATGAGCCTCGATCATATATACAAAAAAACGCCTGACACTGGTCCGGCCCAGCCAGTTTTGTTTTGTTTGTTATTTTACCATGATGGGTAGAGCAGTATTTGGTGTAATTCTTGGTTGGCCGTGTTGTATTTTCTTCTTTGAATAATGCATAACAACCATCATAATCTAATGGTGAAAATTAAATCTGCAGCAAGAATTTCTTTTTCACGGAAATAGATTGATGAAGCACAAGTCATCATAGGAAAGACTGCAAGGTGTCCACAGCATATTGCTTGGGCTACTGATATGTGAATGATGTCTCATGGGTTATATTAATAAAGAGGGGTGGGGGCGTGGGGGGGCAGGGAGGATGTCACAAAAAGTATGACAAAATGACTCGTCACACCAAGTAAACTTGTATCAAAAAATTAGTGCCGAGATCAGGAACAGGTGTCGTGTTTGGTTTGAAGTAGGTGTGCTTGTGCCTCCCATTGCTTCGCTGATGGGTTTAATCAAAGGACAGCACATCAGCACATAATAGGTCAGGTCATTCAGGTTTCTTGACTGCCACTGGTAACATGTAACCCAGTGATACCTGCTGCATGGTTGGGTAGTCGGCGACTAAACTGACTACCCTCACTGGCTCGCCAGTGGGGAGGGTGACTGTGACACCCTTCAGGACTAAAACGATACCTGCTAAAGGGGGGATGAGCTCCTTTAGGGAGCCAACGGCCATCCAGTAAGGAGATGGTGTCTCTGCAAAAACACCCATCCGGTTAGACTGGTTTTCTTAGGTTGTAGGTTGTAGGCAGCAACCTCTCAGGGTAGTACTACAGTTCTGACTTAGGAGTGTTTAAGTGGTGCCTGGAACCATCTTGCACTCTCCGTATCAGGATTGCTGGTCTGACTTTCTGTCTCACTCAAACTTGAGCTACCGGGCTAGCTTGAATTTCTCTTTCTTGCAAACAAGCATCATGCACTTTTCTTACTCACTCATTTCCACTCCTCACTTCACATTCTCTCTCTTTTATTTCACTTTCTCTAAGGCCTGGCCTCGATGAGGACTATTTAGGCCGTGGCTGGAGGCTTGAACATAAAAAAAAAACTAAAATCTTGTACTTCGCAAACATATGGCATGTCTATCTGTGAGTGTCAAGGATGTAAAATGAACATGCGAAAAGGGGTATTTCATAACACATAGTTGTTGGGGTTGTTGTCGTTGTTGTTGTTTGTGTATTAATAATAAATAATTTGTGTGCTCCTCCCATGTCCTCAATTTTTTCCTGCTGCCATAGAATAACAATGGTTATACCGTTGGAACCACTGCATTATAAAGCTCGGGGTCCTGCTTCTGCTTCCTCAATCCTGGAAATGGAGGCTTTTAAAACAGGCATTTTCATGATTAAACGGACACGAGTTTTTGTTCCAAGTTAATCAAATATTAGCTTTCCAACGGAACCGTTTTTATTACTCTACAATAATATGAATAGGAACTCCTTAGAACGAAGAATCGCACGCGCACACACGCACTGGTGTTGTCCAGGAATCTATTGCTGACACATATGACATATACAACTTGCACCGAATATGACTTCACTTGTGACTGGAAATGTATGCAATCATTCACAATGTTTTGGAGGCCCATTATTATTATTATTATTATTATTATTATTATTATTATTATTATTATTACAACACACTAGTTATTTCCTTATTCCACTTGATTAAGGTAGTAAAATACACGCACCGCCTCAGATTTTGGTGGCACACGCGGTGGAAGCAAACAGCCAGCTCCTGGCCTTGGTGAGCTGTATATACCATCACGAGGAGGAGGCAACAAAGACTTGATCCAGGCTGGGTCACATTTTTTCTCAGCTTTGTTGGTCCTGTCGGCCCAAAGCTCCTCATATGCTGCTTCAGCAGTGCTATGGAACTGGTTTGGACTTGGATCTTCTGGAAGTACATATTCTCCATCAGCACGAGGTCCTGATTGCACTGTCCTATCCTGTGTAGCTTCTCTGTGGCTAGGAAGGCTTCTCTGCACTTCAATATTTCCATGGAGGCTGTTTCCATAAAAACAAAGGGAGAAGCGAGCTAGTGGTAGGCCGGGACCTTTAGTAGGGCTGGAGCAGATGGCAGCAGATCGAGGAGGAACTTTAGGACTAGGAGTGTCTGGAAGAGCTTCACGAATAGCCCTGGAGTATTCTTCTGGATCAAATCGCTCATAGGCCACAGTGAGCCATCCGGAAAGGGCATCTTGATAGGACTTTTCTCCTGCCAAGAGCCCATATGAGATTTGGAATCGTGGCAGAAGTTGTCCCAGTTGAAGAGGGAAATGAAGTGGAGTCAAAGCTGCAGCTGGCTGACCTGTGGTATTATTTGGTCGTATCACACAGCATACCACTACAGTTCGCACCTGCAGGCCGACTAGCTTGTAGCGATGACCCTCACGCAGGTTATGACGATCGTAGGAATTGCGCATTGGTGAAGGCCCGAAACCGTGCCGGCTTGGCACCTGGACATTGAGAGGCAGTCGGACCTGCTCAAGGATAGATCGCATCATATGCTCTCCATCCTGAAGTCGCAGTTCGTGCGGGCTGCGCGTTCCAAACCGTCCTCGACATTGGAAAGGCAAGCTGAGGCTCTCGTTGGTGCGGTGATTCATGCAAATAAGGCATGGCATCTTATCCTTGCTGCCACGTGGTGACCCAGTGCCCAGGCGACCAATTTTGCGCACCAGAGAATTAAGCTTGAAACGATCCTTTGTAGACTTGCAACAAAAGATCTCGGCTTGGCCCATGAGGGTCAGTTCATCACCTGCACACAGCGTGAAGTTGTACACCTCACTGTCTTCACTGAACTCTCCTGAACCTACCTGAAAAGGTAAGCAGAAGTGACAGTGGTTTTAGTGAGGATCATGATGCATTGCAAGAACACATTGTAGTAATGAGTCTGACAAATTAGAGCGATGTGAATTCATGAAAATCTTTTCAGACCTGCTTATCTCATACAGCTGTCACACTCTTTATATCACCCTTTTATATTTCCAGCTTCGAGGAAGTCATGAGACATTCACCAACACAATGAATAAGGCAAGCTGAACCATTATATAAGGGAATTTTAATCCCCAGCAAAGTGCAGAACCTATATGGCTTTATAAGGACAGCTTACACTCGGGCTCATGAAAAGACGTTTTGAGACTTCAAGCATAGAGATTAGGAAAGTTCCAAAATGGAAACAAAGAAAAATTTGCATAATCCATATTGCCATATTCCCTTTGCCTGTGCCTATTCATGTTAGAATTCCAGTGCATATGCCGTGAAACAGAGTGGAAATGAAGGAAGGTTAAAAGCAAACAAAATGGAACGAGTCACTCAATTCAACAGCCCGAATGAGTTATGTGCTTCGGCTCAAGCACACGAAATTTTGCACAAATCAGCCGGATCGCTTGTAGAATCAAGGCACAGGAAACACGAGAGCACATCGGGATGACAAAATGCCTCTTCGGTGAAGTTCCGTCGACCGGCACGTCACAAATGCATCAAAGTTGGTTGTTACCTTGACACTAAATGAAATGTCCTCCATGACAAAGACACGGTCAGGAAAAGCCTTTGCCACTTCCTCCACACTTCCAAAGTAACGCATAGGTTCTTTTGAGTCTCGGTCTTGCTCCAACAACTTGAATTTGCCTGCATGAAGAGGAAAATTAAAGAGTTCAGTGAGAACAAGAGATGCTAATACAGGAAGAAAACAATGTGCGTTTGCTTTATAAAACCAAAAATCACGGAGGGAACTCGAACTAGACTACTGGAGTGTATAATTCAAGTCTCTCAGACTCATTGAGAAGGTAGATGTATTATCATCTTCTTTTTCAGTAGGCAGCAGATGGCTGTGAGTAGCATCATTAACTGGGGGGTGTGAAGTGCTGCTGATGTAGCACCCCCTGTAGGTGAGAGCAGGAATTTGCAATTTGGCTTGGGTGCTGGTGATGGCTGGCCCGATTATGATACATTGAAGGATAATAACCAGTGGTTTAGTGCCAAAAGCCTGGGTTTGAATCCTGACTCAGCTATAAACTGTCATCCCGGCGTTTCACAGGCAGGGGGATCCATCAATTTGTGCACCGTCCCTCGGATGGACGACAAACTGGTTGTCCCGTCCACCGGCATTTGCTGTTTAGTTGGTGTCTTTTTTTGAGTTGACGAAAGAAGATAACGCTTTGGGGCAGGATAAACATCCGAGTATTGAAGGAGACGGCAGAGCAGATAAGCGTGATGTTAAAATGTATAACGTCATGCTTATCTGCTCTGCCAACATGAGTCCACGTTATTGATGTATTATAGGTCTACCTTTGTTCATACAACATGACAGCCATTCATCACAAAAATAGCAACGTCACTGATCCAGTCAGATTTCAACTGTTTGTACACATCCAAACCTTATACTCCAATGTAATGGTGGCAAACAAATTGCTGAGGTCACTAAACAACCTCCATTCATGAATTTGCCATAAGCGAACGATTATTTCAATGGAAAGTAAAAGGTCTCATTTTGAACCTGTATTGCCAAATTTGTACATAAAGACCTCACATATTTGAGAGAGCTCGCTCAAATAAAATCGCTAAAAGAGAGCTCGTTAGATTAGTATAGCTCGCTAACATAAAAACACGCAAATGTGATATCAGTTTATAGATGTCCCGTATGATGATGGGGAAAAAAGATATATATTTAAATATCAAACCACTCAACAAATTCTGAACTTTGCTGATTAAAAATAATGTATGAATGCCTCTGTCGATGTAGCCGGTAACACTTCTGGTCATGCTGATCACAGAAAGCAAAATGGAAATGAAGAGTAGGAAGGGTGGTGCATGTGCTTAGTGAACGTGTGTGCCTTGACACACACAAATGTGCCATGGCTGTAAAATGCTCACATGTTATGAGCTTCTATCGCCTTACGAGGGAGCGAAGGAAGTTGAAGGAAGGAAGGAGGGAGGGAATATGAGGGTGTGATGAGAGATGATAACTGCGGAGGTGGGGGGGTTATCAGAGCTGTCTAAACAAAGTCATAGAACCATCCACGCTTGAGTGAATATTTTCATGTTCACAAATGAATTCGGCCTTACAGAGGCCGGCATTTGCGAGGAGCTACTCAATAAGTTTTTTTTTTCATCTAAGTGGAAAAATATGTATGATAGCATCCAAGAAGTGGGTAAATAAATAATGTTGACATATTTTAGGTTGAAAATAAATAATTGGTTTTCACATGGGCCTTATTTCTTTTCCTGCTGTGGAGCTAAGCTCCGCGTCGGGTGGATTGAGGTGCCGGAGCAGCGTTCCGGTGCACTCCCGCAGCACCACACCCCAGATGACAACGCAAACATATTAGATGAACTTGAAATGCATTGTCAAAGAGATAAGTAAACAATGGACAAATCAACTTAGTGTATGGAATTTGAAACTGGGTCACAGCACCAGGAGAAAGACGAGATTCAAATGCTATGCAGGAAGTATTACAAGTTAGCTGTTGAGTTATCTCGACTTGAAACCACTTTGTATAAATTAATGGTGATGCCTGAAATACGATGTAAAATGGCGACGCCGGATAAGTCATTATAAAAAGTTGTAAGTCACTGACAGTATTCATTTTGTATCCTGCAGACACAGCCTATTCCACTCTCCATATGATCTCATCAGCTTGGAATAGGCAATAAAGCAAGTGATCCTGTTACAGCGGAACGCTCCAGCAGAGTTCCTTAAGTGGAATGTCGCGTTTCCATATGCTGCATTGCCATTCGCCTGTGTGTCCATTTACAGTACATATCCATCCATGCAGTGTCTCATTGCCTGATTAGCTATCTGAAAAAATTTGCAATTTCAGTTGCGCACAGTGTGTTTTCCTTATCCACACGAAATACGTGCATTCCCATATATCTGTGAGACGTTTATTTAACCCAAGTACCACAATCAATCCTCTGCTAGAGGAGCCACATGAGCCTTTTTTTTCTCTCTCTCTCTCTCTTCCTAAAATAGCCAAGGATATTTTGGAAAATATTCGTAAGGGGAGCAGAGGGATTATTAATGTGCCTCTTCATAATGTCTCCATGTTTTTCAGTACTTCCTTTTGAGTGATAGGTTAAATGGACTGTTCTGAAGGAGGTTGAAAAACTTGCAATTGTGCAAGACACACTAACATAACAAAAATAATTTATATACATATACACACACAATTATACAGCTTGTAATTTTTCGGTGTGTCCCGAACTCTTGTGAGAACTATATCTCGTTTTTGAACTTTTTGAGCTCTCCTCGTACACATCTCCATCCTCAACACGATAAGTAAGCATCTCCGAATGCAGGACATAAGAGTACCAACACAGAATGGCTTACTATTTTTACTCAACAGACTATTCAGAAATGTTTCATTTGATTATTCTCTGCTCAACCTAGATAAACAGCAAATTTTTAATTGTCATTACTTCTGCACACACTAATTAATTATTAGCTTTAAAATATCAGGTTCAAAACAAGCAAACCATTTAAAACCGCCAGAAGTTACAAGCAAACAATTGTAACTTCTCACGGCTGGCTCCGTTACGATGTGGTTTTGATGAATTTTATAATATCATAGTGTTATAATGATCTTCACATGCATATTTGTATTTTATGTTCTCATTCCACATGCTCTTTTATAAAGTGCAGTCCAAATGTCCAGCCTCACTTAAAGCATGGGAAAGCTACAAAAACACTGTCATCCAGCAATTAGGCCGCAAATTGTGTGCAACCCCTTTTGGAAACAAAGCAGCTCTTGCCTGGGCCTCTCAACAAACAACATTGCCTTGGTGGACAGCCAAACAGGGTGGGTGGACATCCGGTGAATGAAGTGGTATAGCCATCTGCACAGCATAACAGTATGCCTGTCTCAGAGTCTCAGAACTATGCTACAGAGTGGCACGTTCAAATAAATTCTGGTGTCCATAGTTTTTGCCATTGTAAGCCGTCTACATATTATGTTAGCAAAAATGCAAAAATATTTACTACACACACACACACACACACACACACACACACACACACACACACACACACACACACACACACACACACACACACACACACACACACACACACACACACACACACACACACACACACACACACACACACACACACACACCTCTTCCCTTCTTTTTCAAAATTCACTTTGTCCTCCTCCCCCAACATCCCTCCATGAATAATAAGTGGATAGTCCCCTTTCCCTCTCAATTTGAATTCAAAATTAAGTTAACAACTCGAGAATTAGCACCCTTGTTTATCACCTGTAGGGCCTTCACTGGTGTGTCAGACAAATGTGTGAACCCAAATGGCACAAGGGTGTAAAACCTCAAGATCTTAGCTCACAAATTCTCCAAAAAATATTGCTGTCAAATCATGAACATTGTTGAAGGCATGCGTAAACAATGTATGCCTGGTGTTGGCTTAATGGTTAGAGTGGTGGGCTTGGGATCCTAGGATACTGAATTCAAATATCACTTTGTCGTTGAATTAATACCAGGTGGGGTTGACTCTGCCTGTCATCCTTCCGAGGTTGGCAAAATGAGTGCAGGCATGCTGGTATCCTGTGTCAGAGTGGCGACCCGTCCAGGAATGTGTCCAATAGCCAAGGAGACTGCTTTGGCAGCACCAACGCTCTGCACAGAGTTTGGTCCCAATGGATGGATGAATTAGCAATGTATACAATTGTAATTAAGACTTATAGATGTTAACTGTTTTCATCCCTTGAATGATAGGAAACCAGTTGGGGGATGTGTCATCAACCGATCCATCTCCTCTCGGTTTTCACACAGGCATCCATCAAATATCAGGAAGAGGATGGTGTAGCAACCTAAGAAGCAGATAGCCACAAGCATTGACTTTCTGGTGCTTATTTTGAGGAGGCTTTGACCTCTTGTCACTTAGCATGCCACTGGCAAATTGCGAAAGTCACACAAATAGAGTTTGCATAACCAGTGAATTATCACAGACATCATTCCACCTCATTTACCATTCCATGTGCAAGGAATGTTTTGCTCCACAGTGACATTTGTATCGATTAGACTACTATATTTTTGCACCTCAAGCTGATGATTGTTTTTATGATTAAAAAAAAAAGATTTCAGTAATTTCAAGATTATCAGTCAAATAATGCAATAATTTCACAGCAGTCAGATGATTAAGCCTTCAAGGCACCAATTCATGGTTGACATAACCCAAAATACTTTGCAAGATGAATTTTCTTGTGAAAGGAATTATTTTGTAAATAAATGAAAGACGAGCACAGATGAGAGATCCGATCAGATGAAGGAAATGTTTTATCTTCAAACCTGACCCTTGTGCATCCGAAAGAATGAGAGACTGTAGAAATGATGCAAATGTTATTTTCAATACAAATGGGGTTAACGGTTATATTTAATTGATGATATGCATGCTGGAGAATCTTTATTTTTAAAGTTCCTATTCCTGGGTTAACGGTATTTCAGTCTAGGGGAGAATAGGGAAATACGGACCAACAGACTGCAAGGAATTCAGGGCCGAAAGAGAAAATACCCCAGAATATATCTTGAGATGCTTTTTGACGATGCTTCATTTTTGGGCTTCGAGATCCATGGGTTTCTTCGGTGCTTTTCACAAATTAGAAAGATTTCTTTCAAAAAATTCCTGCTTGTTTATTTTGTATCTTCAATTTGCTCTTTCAGTACTTTTTTTGTCCTCTTTCAGCCTTTGTCTGCTCATCAATCAAGTGCGACTGCAGTAGTGTTCCGACACCGCCTCAAAATCCACACGTTGGCTCCATTTCTGGGACAGCATCGTTGATTTAATCATGTTCTTCTCTGTAAACCGCTGTGTGTAGATGATAAAAGCTGTAAACGAGGAATCTCACACAGATTGGCAGTTACACCCAAGCCAGCCATCTATTCCGCAGCCAGACTGTGATCTTTATAGCAGAAATGCTTCAGGTGATGTACGTTCAAAGCTCCAATGGCTTTGAACTGCAATTTCCACAATACTGATATTGTCGACATGACTGATACATGATATGCGATTCAACGAGTGTCTATTCATCCGGGTTTTGATTCAACACCCTCACAGCCTTTTAAAATGTTCAAACCGTTGATTGGTCTTTGATCCACTTTACATCGATCCAATAAATGATCTGTCCTTCACCTTTGTCAATCACTTCCAAGTACCTATAAGTTATACTTTAAAAGATTTTGATAATTTCCAAAATCATCTCTGATAAACTCTTCCGGATACCAACAACTACTGTATGTACAACAATAGTACGACGAGTATCTCTCTGATGCTCGTGCATTTCTCGATTCAGTTACAATTTTAAAAAGTGTTGGAAATAATTACCTGCCCTTTAAAATTGCCACCTATGATGAGAAAGTAGACGGCATATAACCAACAGTCAAAAACTCGGATTTCCATTGATCTTAAAACAATCCAGATCAAAAAAAAACCATAATGCACCCAATTCATGAACACTTATTTATTAATGCCTCATCTTGAGAGACGAGACAAGCTCTGATCACCAAACATGCAAAAATTAAAATAACTGGATATATTTTTCCTTCTTCAAGCTTTTTATGGGAACACTGCTCGACAGACTAAAAAAAAAAGATTAAAAACATTTATGTGGAAGTGAGTATTCACTCTCCTTTGAATGTGAACTTGAACTTCGACTAGAGGTCGTCTACATTTCATTCCAAGCAATACTGATTCATGTTGTCCTTTTGAGAACCAGGCCAGCATACTGATTGATGAACTGATCGAGAGAAGCGTTGAGATGAAAGGACTACGATTTTAACTGAAAGTAAACTTTTATGTGACTGGTAACGTATATTCCACACTTTCATCGAAAAACGAGGCCATTAAAGCAACGACTAACAAAAAGAAGAAATCCACAATTCGGTCTGTGAAGGACTGACGCCCGAGACTGTAAAACCGGAGAAGCGTATCAACAACTCGCATCATGGAGATCTTTTACTAGAACAATGTCTCCACAGGCCCTTTGACTGTCCTTTGCTCACAAAGACCACATTGTACCTTCGGAGGCATTCATCTCATCGGCAAACTCTGCCATGTAAACGCAAATGCCCGGATTCTCCTTTTACCTCCTCCCACTAGCCCACACCGCTGCGGCCTACTGCGACTCTTGGCCCCGTTTCCCAGGTAACGGCACACCAGCCTTTAATGTGGTGCAGTAGTGAAGAAACACATTGGTTTCAATGCTGTGATGGGCCCAAAAATGTGGATCTTTTTTATTTTTTATTTGTCCGGCTCTGGCCCTCGAGCAATGTCTGAAATGGTTTCCTCAAAAGGGCAAAAGCACACAGGACGCAAAGAATTTACAGAAAATTAACAATTTTTCTTTAACAATGGAATAATTTCTACAAAATCCAGACCATTTTACGACATTCAGTCATTCACGGCAGGAACGTAGATGCTTCGGATGTGAAGAGGTGCAGGATGGCAAAGTCAACACAAAGAATATTAATATGGCTGAAACATACACCTGCACCTGGCTTTGTCACCTTTTACCGGCAGCATCATTTTGTTGAATAGAAATGGTGTCAAAGCGTCTTAATGTCACGAGCATACGTCAATGGCACGATGTGGAAGTGAAGGATCGCCATACATGTGAGCTCGAACTTTGAAGATTAGCTCGCTAAGCACTCGAGCTTTGTGGTCGGAGAGGGAAACATGTACCATAATATTAACAATTTGCCCTCTCAAAAAACTGTTCTGTTGTTCCCAATGGCCTTGTCCGGAAGCTCGCTGTCTGTTAAACCTTTAAAGTTCCCTTTCAAGCATAGTAGAGCAAGCTGCCACTGCCTACGCTCTACTGGTGGTGATCGATCTTGCACCACTTCCTCGGAACGTGCCCAAGCACCCAAGGCATGCATTATTGATAGAGAGAGAGAGAGAGAGAGAGAGAGAGAGAGAGAGAGAGAGAGAGAGAGAGAGAGAGAGAGAGAGAGACAGAGAGAGAGAGAGAGACACAGAGAGAGAGAGAGACAGAGAGATAGACAAAGACAGAGACAGAGACAGAGACAGAGACAGAGACAGAGACAGAGACAGATACAGAGACAGAGACAGAGACAGAGAGAGAGAGAGAGAGAGAGAGAGAGAGAGAGAGAGAGAGAGAGAGAGAGAGAGAGAGAGAGAGAGAGAGAGAGAGAGAGAGAGAGAGGATGGGGAGGCCAGAGAATGAGCGAAGACACTCAAAAGGGGTTGATGCCATCATCAAATCAAGGGAAGTCTGATATTTATGGAGGATCACCAAATGTTACACACAACAAACAAAGTAGAGTCCAGCATTTCCATCCTTATCGTATTCATCATTGTGACAGAAATACTCCAAAAGGCAGGTTGTCAAGGGGCGCTGAAACAATTCAGAAATGCCTCCAGTTAATAAACGAACATTTTGTCCACAATGGTCTAACTATAATAATAATAATAATAATAATAATAATAATAATAATAATAGTACGAGTTATCTTACAAGGAACTTCAATGCATGGGGAGGCCATTAGGCCCATCAAAGAGGGCACTATGAATGTTTGTCCATACACTGTGCTTCTTAAATGCTGAGAATAAAGCAAAGAATCAGCACGTACCATTTTTAAAGGATTTGGTACAACTCAGCTGAGGTTTGAACCACTGACCTTCCAGAATCCAAACAGACACTTCAACCATTACACCACCAAGTCATCACGAAAAGAACAGCATCGCAACATATTGGGACAATTTTCAAAATTCATGACAGTTATGCTACTTTATATCTACGGTGAAGGTAGTGGAACAATTTAAATTTGTAATCTATATGATTCTGAGGTGTCTGCTCCTGGAAGTTGATCTGTAATTGTATCAACTTCATCTACAAATTCCACCTGGTGTCATGGAAACATAGAGCATAGCATTGCGGAGCGTACCGTCCTTCACAGAGGACATGCATCTAAAAAAACCACTAAATATCTCTAATGTTGTTAAAACTACCATTGCTGCACATCACAGCTATCATGAAGAAAAACTAGTATGAAGCTGAATTCACTGTGGAGTTGAAAATAATGCATGCCTCGTATCGGCAACATTACTAATTGTTGGTACACAGACCGCAACTTAAAAAAAAATCCCAAAGCATCCTGAGATAACCACTTTTGTGACATTTTTGAGAATCAGGAAATAAGGGTCGCATTCTGTCAATTGGTAGGGCAGGCAGTGGCCTCCGAATGGGAAAAAAAAATTTTGGTGTTGTGCATTCTTCAGGGAGATCATCATGGAAAAGCATGGAACTCACTGACATGTGGCAGTCACGAGGACTGGTCTGTAAATGTACAACTATATTTGGATGTCAAACTCTGCTTTGCTTTGCAAACGTGGTAGACGTGGGGAATGGGGGGGGGGGGGAGGGAGGTTATGGAAAGGCTCAAATACAAGTATGAACGAGGAAGCTTCTCAAGATACAAAGCCCGTCTGGGTCTGCTTTGTAGACAAAGTAAATTTGACAAGAACAACAGCTAAAAAAATAATAATAATAATAATGTAAATTTTATTAGTCAGTGTTTTCCATATTCTCAAAACAAGGCTTTGTTGAAAATTACATGACAAAAGCTGAAATGGTAAAAATGTTATGGCCTGGACAGACATACACACACGGAGAGGGATACTTTGAGACCGAGTAGGTCTCCGTTCCATCTTCTGAAACCTGCATGTGGTGTCAACAATCAACACACAATCACACACACAATCACACACACACACACACACACACACACACACACACACACACACACACACACACACACACACACACACACACACACACACACACACACACACACACACACACACACACACACACACCTGCTGTGCAGGGTACGGACTAACCATGTCCTCAAGTCCATTTCACTTTTGAATTTTGAATTCTAATCTGGTCACGGACTCATTCACACCAATAAGTTGTGACACTAAGTGTATTAACCGGTCGGTCCGTGAGGCACCCCTGTGCACCAATATTTCTAGTGATTCATAAAAGTTAACTTTTTGTGATAATGAACCTGCCTTTATTTGAATGAAACTTATTATCAAGGCAAACTTTAATAATCATTGACAATAACGAGACCCCAAATTCACAAATTCCCACCAACAAAGACATAAACCAGTCCTCATCACATTGGGTGTAACAGACCAACATAGATTAGTCTGGATTTCATTTCATGTTGAAAAATTGATAAAATCAAAATATTCATGGCGTTCTTTAGCTTCCTCTTTTTCAAACATGATCCTGAAACAAATTCCTATGAGAAGCAACAAACTCACGTTCATGACAACTTGATTTCCATTTTCGGCATGAACCGCTACCGCAAACCACTTCCCCTTTCCATCATGTTCTCCTCTTCACCTTACACAACTTTAGATAAAGTTACTGGTTTAGATTGTGGGATTTTCCAGATCAATTTTGGATTGTGTTTATCTGACTCTTTTTATTATTATCATTATTTTCGGGTGCAGTCTATCGAGCTCTGTGAATTATATTTGGCAACATTCTGAGTCCATAATTCTGCAAAATGATCTATTCTCTTTAAGGCCAAAACAAAATTCAAATATCAGAGCAAAAATACTTTAAACATCGTCCAGTGGTTGGAGATTTTTTTATTCCAGAAAACTATTTTAACTATTTTACGAATAAAGATCTTTGCTTTCATAAAGTTTACCAACTTTTACCGAAAATAAAAAATACACAGCGGAAGGGGTTGGACGAGGTACCCGGCGTTGCCTGGAAACACTGGGCATCCCTGCTCGTCTCCATGTAATGGAGGGAAAGTATGTGGTATGTTTCATCTACTCCTCCGAGAGGATTTGACCGAAGAAGCTGAAACTTTCAGGAATTAATGAAGGTGCCCTGAAGTTGTGCCTATGCAAGTTTTGATTGATTCCATCGAGTTTTGAAGAAAAAACAATTCCGTCCATCTTTGCCATTTCTTCCTTTTGGGGGAGGGGAAGGGTGCAATCAAAATTATCCAAGCTACGTAACCACAATGTATCTGTCTGCACATAAGCTTCACATAACCACAATCTGCACATAAGTAGTCTGCATGTATTTGCTTCTTATACATAACACGGGTTATTTTTATTCATTTTGGGAGCGATTGAAGCAGCCTATACACCGCCCGAATTAAGGGTTTGTCAGAATAATGTGTTGCACATTTGGAACGGGATCGCCCTAATGTAAGCTCATCTCAGGGTTCTTTCTGAGACTCATCACATAGGGCAGGTAGGTCCAGACTTCTCATTCTACTCAGAGCCCCCATCATCCCATGCACCCCTCCACACACCCCCATTGCCTCACCCCAATCCCCCTTCTGCCTCCCCCAATTTAAGCAACCCCTATTGTTCAGGTGATTTATTTTTAAACACAAAGAATAACAAAAACAACAAGCTCAAATGAGCTAAGATCCTCATCCTCTTCATGATGGCGTCATAAAAACGAATATGACGTCATTGTGATGTATCAGGTTTGTGATAAATTATCTGTGCTAATGCCCGGCTTGATTCCCAGAAATAAAATTCAACCAGCTTGCCTAGTTTCGGAGATAATGGTATAGGCGATTTCCATTAGCGGCGATATTATTACGTCAATTTTTTTTAAGGAAGAATTTCCAAAATCGGAGATGGTTACTGCCTGTGCGTGGGCTTTCTGCATATACATGGCAAGTTTCACGAAGATCCGATGAAAACTCTGGGTTATGAAACAAAAAATGTCAAAAAATAGGAATGACGTCATAAAAATTGATATGACGTCATAGTGATGTATCGTATGTGCGGTAATTCATCTCTGCTAATGCCCTGTTCGATTCCCGCAGACAGAATTTAAAAAGCTTGCCCAGTTTCGGAGATTATTTTTTCGGCGATTTCCATTAGCGGCGATATTATTACGTCAATTTTTTTTAAGGAAGAATTTCCAAAATCGGAGATGGTTACTGCCTGCGCGTGGGCTTTCTGCATATACATGGCAAGTTTCACGAAGATCCGATGAAAACTCTGGGTTGTGAAACAAAAAATGTCAAAAAATAGGAATGACGTCATAAAAATTGATATGACGTCAATAGTGATGTATCATATGTGCGGCAATTCATCTCTGATAATGCCCTGTTCGATTCCCACAAACAGACTTCAAAAAGCTTGCCTAGTTTCGGAGATAATTTTTTAGGCGATTTCCATTAGCGGACATATTTTGAAGTCATAACTTTATTTCTAGAAGGAATTTTCAAAATCGGAGATGGTTAGTGTCTGTACAGGGTATTATTTACATATACAGTATATGCCAAGTTTCAGGAAGTTTCAATGAAAACTGTAGGCTGTGAAACAAAAAAAGTCCACAAGAAGAAGATTATGAACAACAACGTGAGTAAGACTTAGAGATCCTCCACGAGGATCTAAAAATGTGTCTACTTTAGTCATTCTCTTTCTCTCTGAATAAATCAACCTTTGAGCTGCCAGCATATTCTAGCAGTACATCAAGATATTGACAACTGAGCTGTTTGTCCTGGGTTTGAATCCCAACCCAGCTATAAACAGTATCCCTGATGTTTTGCATGCAGGGTGAGGATCAATCCGTGTGACATCCCTCAGAGGGACGTGAAGCAGGAGGACCCATCTGGCAGCACAGGTCAATGGGGGGCATTAAAGATCCCACGGCGCTAGTGAAGAGGAGGTGAGCCATCATCAGCACCCTAAACAAATTGCAAATCCATGCTCTAGCCTACAGGGGGGAGGAAACCGCATCAGAAGCACTCAGGTTCCAAGCAGAGATGCAAACCAACAACCGTGCGATGCAAACGACGAACGAATAAACCTTGTAATGACCCATTGCATGAACACAAGCTTGAGGTTTGACATTGGTATTGTTGTCCTGCATAGGATCACCCAAACGAGGAAAAAGTCTTTCATTATCACCCCAATGAGGAAATCACTGGTACCTTTTATAACAGGCCAAAAAATATGAATTCATCAGATTGAAAATATTTGATTTTGCACAAGAGGCACAAGATGCCAGTAATAGCACAAGTGATTCACATTTGATGCCAACTGCACCCCAGAAGTGCCAATGATTCTGTTTTCGCATAAAAAAATAAACACAAGTTCCCTGTACGTCCTCTTCCGAGAACTGCGATGTTTTCCCACAGCGTTTTAAAATGTTCTAAAGTTTAACTCTCTGTCACACAAACCATCTTAATATTGTATTCTTCTTTCTTGGAGTTAAGGATAAATCTTCCATTACTTATTTTAAGACTTGTTGCCCCCCCCAGCCCCCCCAGTCACTTTGTCTTGTAATAAGTGACTTTGTACCCAGTCTGGCTTTTAATGAAATACCTGTGTGGAACTCATCCGGCGCTGTCAGCTGGCACTTGCGACATTTATAAAACTCGAGTGCTTTTCCCACAGCTCACTCACAATGGCTGGCAATTGGAACAGGAGCATTTGCCACGTTTGGAAAGAGAGAACAGAAAGACACCACCACACATCACCCTTCCCCACTCCTCCTTCCCAGGAATAAAAAAATACCGGTTACTCAACAATAATGGCTTCCCAAAATAATTAAAAGAATCTTTCCCAATTAATAACACGAGCGGGCTGGCAGGATGATCAAAAAGTATGCACCCTCGCTTCTGATCTGCCCAGCCTAAGTTTGTCCATCCCTAAGTCCAGTCAAAGAAAAAGCCTTAAAAAAAAAAAAAAACCCTAAAAAGCTCACCTCTGAACTGTCATCCCATTGTTTCACAGGCAAGGAGATTCGTCAATGTGTGTGCCGTCCCTTGGATGGTCATTAAACTGGGCAGCTTGTCTGCCAGCATTCATTAGTGGACCTTAGATCCCATAGTGTGCTTCGCCAAGAGTCAGCGACTTGTTGTCATCACCCTGAACAAATTACAAATTCTTGCTATAACCTACATGGGGCACAGCATCAACGGCACTGCCACGCCTCCAGTATATTTTGTTACCAGAAGCCAGGTGCTGCATACGAGAGAAAACAAAGATAGGTATACTCTCTCTCTCTCTCTCTGTTTTCAAAATCCGAGATAAACATTTGCATTAGAAAGATCATTATTATACACATGTTCGTTCAAGCTTATGATGTGCTCATTATTATTATTATTATTATTATTATCATATTACTTGCGTACAGGTTATTAATTTTTACCTAATGAATCAATCAACATGTATAAACAGCTGGAATATTAATAATATTAATATTAATAATAATAATAATAATAACAACAATCTATAATATTAAATGTCTGTGTGCGTCAATCCATCCGTCTCCTCCACAGTTCCAAAACCATGAAACCTTGAAGCCCCAAACTTTGCATGCATACTAAGGGAACTCCAAGGGAGTGCATGAGTGAAAACTGGGTGTTTGAGTTAATCTAAACACTCCTTTTGAAGATGATTGAAGGCCTTATTTCATGATCCTTTATGAAGGCGTCATCCTTGGTCAGCCCCTGAGTCATCCCTCTGTCAGCTTGCTGGGGTCTTAATTTGCCATTTTGTTCGGCCTCCTCAACAATGCCTCGACTTGAAACAGGCTGCAGCGGTTTCTTAACAATAAAGAGCTCAAGTTTTATTTTCCACTTTCCTCACTCATATCATCGAATGTCTCATCTTCATACCTCTGAACCGCTGTGTACATCGCAATGCTTATAAATGCCTGGAGATGCCAGCGTTCATGTCTTTATTTCATTTCCGCAAATGCAATTAACCTCTAAATTTTGAAATTTGACTCGGGTTGAGGAATTCTCAACTTCTTATTGACCTCAGCAGTAGTTCCGACTGCAAAAACAAACAAAGTGTTAATTTGTCCAATTCAGACAATGTTTGACACTCTGAGAGTCTCCGGGTGCATGGCGTTTAATATGACCGATCGGCGATTGCTCATCACTTGCCAAGCCTGCTGTTCCTTATCAACCATTTCGTTGGAGTGCTTGCTTGAGTGCTAAAGGCACTTGGCAAGCACTCTACAAGCTGCTTGGTTGTTTGTTTCAAAGCCATGGTGATACATGGCAAAAATACCTGCGCTGTCAATCTGAACATATTGATTGGAGACACGTTTCAGGCCCCACCAGCCTGACGGACCCCGTGGTGCCATGCGGTACCTTGGGCAGTGCCTCGCTTGCTGAAAATGTGCAATTTTATTTTTAGATGGCATTGCTTTGTTTAACCTTTTTGTGTGATCTGCTTTCAATATTCACCCATCACTTCGACATCGATACGCATTAAAAAAAAACAATATCCATCGACCTCATGTTTGGAGTTCCGCCATGTTGGTTCACGCTGTGATAAGCATAGACCAATATTTTGTGTTTTCTGTGGCTTGATATATTTTAAATTGAATTTTGTTAATTCTCACTTGAATTCCTCTTTCAAAGAACTCTGTTTAATGCACAAGATGCATGTGTACATTTGCGAGTGTGTGGGTATATCTACATCACCATAACAGAACTTGGAATGGGCCCTGATGTCTTAGTCACAAAGGTCTGCTCACAAGTGCTCATAAGGGAGGTGAGTGTGTGTGTGTGTGTGTGTGTGTGTGTGTGTGTGTGTGTGTGTGTGTGTGTGTGTGTGTGTGTGTGTGTGTGTGTGTGTGTGTGTTGATGGCTGCTATCTCCACACATGGGTGGGGATCAGGAGATGGAATGGAGACCTAGTTCTCAAAAGGTCTCAAAGTATACACCTCTGTGTGATCATTGAGAATTACATATAATTCTCTTGGCTAACCTCACCTCCTCCCCTCACATTTCTCTCTTCTGCCCCTCCCCCCACCCCTCTCTCTGTCTGTCTGTAATTCTCTCTCTCTCTCTCTCTCTCTCTCTCTCTCTCTCTCTCTCTCTCTCTCTCTCTCTCTCTCTCATTCTCTCGCTCCTACCTCCTCCCTCCCGCAGTGTATAGTGACACATGGTGAGGCGTTGCTCTACCCCCTTTGCTCTCTCTCCCCTTGTCCCTTGCTCCCATCCTTGCTCACCCCTTCTCCTCTATTCTCCCTCCCCTCCTGACTCCTTTCTTTCACCCCTGCCCCCACCCCCTTCCCACCTCTCTATCTTCCCCTGCCTCCTCCCACCTCACTGTCCCATCCCCCATTCTCTCTCTTCCCTCCCCTCCTCTCCGTTGCTCTCACCTCACCCTCCGTCTCTCTCTTCTCCTCACTCCTCTCTCTTACCCCTGCCCCCACTTCCCCTCACACCCCTCCCTCCTCTCTCCCCCTGCCCCTCCCCTCTCACTGTTCCCTCCCCCTTCTCCCTCTTCCCTCCCACTCTCATATCTCTCTCTCTCTCTCTCTCTCTCTCTCTCTCTCTCTCTCTCTCTCTCTCTCTCTCTCTCTCTCTGTCTCTCTCTCTCTCTCTCTCTCTCTCTCTCTCTCTCTCTCTCTCTCTCTCTCTCTCTCTCTCTCTCTCTCTCTCTCTCTCTCTCTCTCTCTCTCTCTCTCTCTCTCTCTCTCTCTCTCTCTCTCTCTCTCCTACCCCTCTCTTCCACTCCTCTATTAGTATTCCCGTCAGTGAAGTGATGGGTAATATTTGCAAGTACAGTAATATATAAAACAAGACTGAGCATTTGATAAAGCAAAGCATATATCAGAGAATGAACAAACAACCAATATTAAAGTCGATCTGCATGCAGACACACACTCACTGACACACTGATTACAATAGCCTCTCCCATCCCTTTGGGAATGGGCCAGGCTAACGAATTGGAAATCCGTGTTTGGGATAACCATTCAGTCTCATCATTATGCAGCTAAGGTTTTCATTTTGCACTCAGAGGCTCATCAGCTCAAAACATGCTCACAGCTGAGTGAACCAGATGGCAAAACCAACTACAAATGCTCAAAAACCTCCGGACATAAGCACATACTAAAGGTTGCTTTTTATCCAAGGAGGAAATAGCCATGGATTGCATTAGAGCTTTAATCATAAAGCCGATTATTTTACATGACACAGGCTTGCTTTCCCCCAAATTACAAACTACTGCAGCCATTTATTGCAACCACAACACCATTAGCATGAAAACCACACCAGCAGATAATATCTATATCCCTCATTAGGTTCCATAACACCACTTAAACGAATACAACTTCCATGAAAAGCAGTTTCACCCTTTGGAACTCATCTATTTCAAGTTTTAGATATCAAACAGAAAGGCTAAGCAATACGTTCAAGTATGTAAGCACATTTTGCTCATATCAAGAATGATTAGCTCCATAGGCGAGTCCCACAACAGCATGCAATTGTCTACTGCTATCAAGCAGGTGATGAAGCTAAGAACCACCAAAACGAAAATATCTCTGCTGACAAACACGGAATTATACTGTACAGACAAAAAAGGATTTCAAAAAAAATTAGGAAGAGGTAATTGGAATGCAAATAACCGGAACGGCTCGTGTCATCAACTGCTGTATGCAAAGTGACCAATCACGTGGAAAGATGAAAGGAAGACTCCATTTACCAGGGTAGTGGATTGGTATCTCAATTTTTGGTCCAACAACATAGTGACCTTCTTCCAAGCTATGAGCCAGCACTGTTGTCCACTGTCTGGCTGAATGGAGGAGCACCAGATCCCCATCCTGTAAACCCTCCGTTATAGGACCTGTGCATGGCACACAAAGGAATCCGATAAGTTCTTACAAAAGAGAAGTGTGGATTAAAAAAAAAAATCAAGGACAAATAGAATGTTCTTTGGTAATCTATCATTGGCCATTTCCATGACAACAAACTGCCATTGTCACTGTGTGGTCCAATACAAGCAGCTGGCTTGGAAAATAAAACTTTCACTCCACACATTCTACAAACCTTAGTTTGGGTCTATGCCAGTGCAATTTGGCATTCATCAGGGACAAAGTATTTAACTTGATGTCAAACGATTGGTTGCTTGTGCAAGTCAGATACAAATTACACTTGAAGGCAAGAAGAGTATGAATGAGGATTTTTCGCAATAACATGAAACATTATTTTCATTGATTGTGTTCCAAGAGGCCATCTTTGAATAAAAAAATGCACTCGGGTCTGAGAGCGCCCATCTCGGCCCCCCCTGACATGGGCAATTTAAAGTGATGGTGTTTAAACAAACCAATAATTTCTTATGGAACACACTGTACATATATACATATATATATATATATATATATATATATATATATATATATATATATATATATATATATATATATATATATATATATATATATATATATATATATATATATATATACGTTGTACTGCGACTAAAGTTGGCCTTGCTGAACCACACTGCAGCGTTTTTTGATGTAAAATGCCAAGTGATCAATTTTGTAGTTTGTCACATATACAGTGTATCTGGGAGGAGGTGCGAGGGGAAGGGGTGGGATGGGAGTCTGGAGGGAGGGGGGTAGGTTAGGAGGAGACAGGGGAAGGGGTGGGAGGATGGACACAGCGTTACCCGGCAATACCAGGTACCCCTGCTTGTGTGTGTGTGTGTGTGAATGTATATATATATATATATATATATATATATATATATATATATATATATATATATATATATATATATATATATATATATATATATATATATATGACGTGCTAATTTTTGAACTTGAGCGTGTTCATTTTTTTTCAGACCACCATGTGGCCTTGATCTTTAACTCAGAGGAGTATGATGTAAATTAAGCACAAATGCAGCTTGCTTTAGGCTATCTTGGGAGGGTAATGCTCAAAGCAAACAAACCTTGGTCGAGTTTTGGTGAAAAATGTGAAAATGTCTATAATTGTGTCGTGACCTTAAAAATGAGGTCAAGGTTAAAAAAAAAGTCAACCCTGCATACTTTTTATTTCCATTATTAATGCAAGATTTCATTCTGAATATGTCAGCCAAATCTGAGATACAGCTCAGAAATTGGCAGAACAAAAAGGAAGAGAAAAAAACAACCTAATGGTGGTTGGGTATAACTCAGGGTCTAAAACATTGTGGTACCATTAAAAATGGGGGCACTAATTGTTGAAACAAACCCTAAAACAGGCAGAACCCCCCCCCCCCTGCAGATTAGGGGAAGGCTTAATTAAAGGGTATATTGACATTTGTGATATTTGAAACTGAGCATAATAATGTATATTGGACCAGATTCAAATTATTGGATTTAATGTATTGTATGTTGTTTTTTTGTTACTTTGCTTGACCATATTACAGGGCTCTTCCATGGACAATGGTTCATGGTGGGTTGATGGGGTGCAAGAGGTGCAAGAGCCCCAACTCTGGGGCTTGACTTTGTAAATCTAGTAAAGGAAGTAATTTGTAATTTGTTCAGGGTGCCGGTGATAACACCCCAACTCTTCATCAAAAGTCACTGCGGGATCTTTAACTTCTCCAGTAATCAATGCTAGCGGACAGGACACCCTGCTTAACATGACCTCCCCCTACCCCACCATGGGACAGCACACATTGTGATGCAATGTCCTACCTGAGAAGTACCAATGAGTCGACAGTTGATAGTCAGATCAGCAATCGAACCCAGATCAAAACAGCTCAAGGTGAAGTTCACTACCTCCACACCATCCTTTTGAATCTCTTGTATTTAGATGGACTCTAAGCTGTTTTTACAATATAATGTATTTTTCATTTCTATGCCTTCCATTGTTGCATCTAAGCAGAAGTTTGTCCACCTGATATTGTCATGAAAAGCACGTATTTAAAGACACGGTGGCACGAATTGTAAGGACAGACGTAGCAACATTTAAGAGCCTATTCATCACGGTCACTGAGGCAGTCGTCAAGCTTTGCCAAAAACTTCAAATTTACGTCCATTGCCTTCCTGGATGGGCGAGTTGCATTCGATTGTGACCGTCAATTGTGGCAAAGATGCTCAGACATTCCCACATCACCACCCTAACAACTGAAACTGCTTTTCCACACCACCACTAATTCAAATGAGGAAACCTCAACGCACTAATGGTGTGCGCCAGGAATTGAACTCAGAACATTTGGAAGCATTGTATTTAAACCACTGACAGTGAATCTTCTGTTCATAGAAAAATATTTTGTGAAATCCAACTAACGTGCTCTGCGGTAACTAAAAACAAAATCGTAATAAAGAAATCAAGATCAACATGAGTGCTGTTGGTATTGTGCGTGGCGTGGTGCTCAAGGAGGGATGGCCATTTAACTTAACAAGTCCTGTTCTTTGTGCTTGTGCTGTTCGTCTTAAATTTTCTTCTCCACATACTTCTATTATGTTGTGATTCCTGATACTATTAAAATGTTAATACTGTCTGTCAATGTCACGT
Organism: Eptatretus burgeri; assembly: GCF_056783735.1. Lineage (NCBI taxonomy): Eukaryota > Metazoa > Chordata > Myxini > Myxiniformes > Myxinidae > Eptatretus > Eptatretus burgeri. The sequence continues at coordinate 76,623,978 of NC_140969.1, read as the reverse complement.
AATTCTGCAAAAAAAAAACAAAAAACAAATTAACACTACAGTTTCTGACATCCTTACTCAATGAGTCGGTCCATTACACAATGGAATTCTGCGTATGGTCCAAATTCCTGCCTTGAGTTACATAGCAGCCTGGCATTGGCTTAGCAGTTCGGGTGGTGGCTTGAGATGCTATTGTCCTGAGTTTGAGCCCTGTTTTTCCGCTGAATTAACACCAGGTGGTTGACTCAGCCTGTCATCCTTCTGAGGTCAGTGAAATGAGTACTAGTGTACTGGTAATAGGGGCACTGCATCAGCAGCATAGCCGTGCCCCTAACGAATGATGCAACCAGCAGCCAAAAAGGCTGCACACGAAGGGAGCTGCCTGAATTTGTCCAAACTTGCAAGAAGCACATTGTCCTTGATGCTGTAGACCACCTCATCACTCCTTGCCACCAATGCTTCCTCCAAAGTGCTTCCCCACCCCCCTCTTCCTCACTCCTCCTTTAAACTAGTCATCGCATATGGCCATATCTTTTGCATAATATTTGCACATCATTAACCTGTATAATATTGTTTGTGCATCATATTGTCATGTCATACTCTTGGTGTAACCTTCTCAACCACTTTATCTTGGTGTAACCTTCTCAACCACTTTATGAGTTCCCTTGCAGGCAAATTCAACGCAAGATGAGGCCGTTCGGCCCATCAAAAGCCGGCAAAATGACTGCCAAACTATGGTTGTTTATCCATACTCTATTCTTTTTAAATGCTGAGCTTCAAGCAAGGAAGCAGCACGTACCGTTGAAAAAGTTTTTGGTATGACTCGGTCGGGGTTTGAAGCACTGACCTCCCAGACTCAGAGTGGATACTCCACCCATTAGGTCTGCTTTGACACAGCATCACTGACTGTAACCAATGTCAGATCTAAAGCACAATCAAGAACAATGGCAAAATTAAATAAATAAACTATCTGTGACAGAAGGAAACGTAGTTCACTGTATAGACAAACATAAACAGGAATAAATTCCAACATGAGGCTAAATGTGAGAAACTCACAACCCAACCCAGGACTCACAACCAGGACCTCTCATTAATAAGTCAAACGATCAACCAGTCAGTTATTGAGTCATAATCAGGAGTGTCACATGTTAACACTGCAGGTTATAATGACCGATGTCTTCCGTGCCTCCCCAGGCAGACTCCAAAAGTGGATATGAGCACGAGTATGAAGCGTGTGTGTGTGTGTGTGTGTGTGTGTGTGTGTGTGTGTGTGTGTGTGTGTGTGTGTGTGTGTGTGTGTGTGTGTGTGTGAGATCCCTGTCTATATATAAATTAATTTGAAAAATACATTTCTGCAAGAAAATTCACAAGATCAAACAACACTCAGGCCTCCTGACTTCAAGTGGACGTTGTAATATGAAAATACATCTTCCCTGTGTTGTTGAATCTCCAACCAGCACAACGATCAGGCTGCTGGAGTATCACTATCTGCCGATTTCAAAATGAATTAATAACTATTGAAAAGAAAATCTTTACATACGAGTTTAAAACTGCATAAGTTACACATCTCGAACTTGTCTCATCAGATGGACTACCGAACAGTCTCAGTTCTTTTACTGCAACCAACTACTGAATGAAGTCCGTTCTCTTGAGCTTCTTGATCTCTTACCATCCCATAATGTTTGGGCAAACGAGATTTTTTAAGTGCAAGACTTCGGGCAATTCATGGATTTCCACTTTTTCCCCTCTGGTCGTTGATAGTGTTGATTACTAAAAAAAAGAAAAAAAAAAAAAGAAACAAAACAACAAAAAAGGCTAAGCTCTGATCATAAATCCAAGGTTGTTTAGGAATACTTTCATATTAATGGTCACTGCAAAAATATAATTTTTATATTACATATATATATATATATATATATATATATATATATATATATATGTACTGCATTTCTATATTTTCCTTTTTGCTTGGTGGAATGAAGTGTTGATATTCGACGGTTATCAACTGCGGTCCCTCATTATATTGTTGCGGGGCCGGGTATCGGTGACGAGCACGACCGCTAGAGGTAGCAGTAGAGTCAGCTCCTCCGAACACACTGGAATTTAGGTCGTGACCCTCGGATAAGTCCGAAGGTACGGGTCCCTTACAGGACCATGAATCGCCAATAGTTCAACCGTGTGGGGTAGGGTTAATTGCCTAATTTAAATATACCTAAATACCCACGCAGTCTAACTACCGGGGAACTACACCCTCGTCCGACTCTGTCCGATCCGAGTCGCAGGTAACGACTCGGATCCGGCATAACCGAGCGGAGCTACCAGAGCCGCGCCGGACCAAATTAATAATTACGGCAACAACAGCCTTCCTAATCCCCAATATGCACCATGGCAAACCAATGGCAGAAAAGACAAAGAACGAGCTGGTACATTCAACAAGAGGGGAATTTATTAACAATAATCGGGGGACGAGGGGAGCACGTAAAGGCAGAGTTATCTGAATAAAAAGGGTATCACATGTACAAGCAATTCCTTAAAAATTCTACTTAGAGACAGGGCCCACGGACACAAACACGCACACACAAATACCCCAGAAAGAGATGGACCTCGAGGTCTATATTGCCCCTTAAGCTCGGAGGGAAGATGAGCTGAGGGAAGAGAACGTGCTGGCTACCTGGCCGCGTTCACACGGCTGGACGACCGCACCTTCCCGGAGCACCAGTCGCCAAAATAACGGACCAGGGCAGCCGAACACAGAGGAGGCGAGACGAGGTGATCTTCGGTGATGAGCTGGTCAACCGCTTGTAATGCGCCAGACGAGATGCCTCGGATGCGCCGGGTGCAGTCAGCCGCAGACCCAGACAGAAAACGCGCTCGAGCAGACGGGACGCAATTCTCAATTCTTTTTCCGTCGTTACTGGGGCGCGGTCCGCTCCCCCATCGCCTGCTCCCATTGGGTGGACGGTGTGTCGCGGCTCTGCCTTCTTGAGAAGGACCGCCCCGACTTTGGTCCGCGCGTCGCCCATTGGGCGGAAAATGACGCATACCCTTATTTGGCGCCAAGCCAGAATGAAACGCTTCGTGACCATATTTGGTGCGAAATCCACACCGCCTGGGATATGGAATTCCACCCACGCACACACATGCCGGCGAGCGAGAGAAGAATGCCGCGAGCAGAGTGTTGTTGTTGGGGTAAAAATCCTATCTATAAAATAATTTTGCAGCGCACGTACACTTAATCACCCATTAAACATAGCATGGGACCCTACCTAGAAACACATACTTACGATATAACTGATCTATAGGACCTGGCTGTTGTGTGCAGTAAGCTTCCAAATTTGTAACAATAGGACCTCCAAGCTCCTCATGACCTGCATGGGTTTTATGTGCAGTCAAATGGAGTATGGTGTCAGATTATCATTCTTTTTCTTACTTTGGACCCCTAGAGCAAGAACAATAGGATATGGCATGGGCATCAATGAAATTTTCTGAGAAGAGAAAATTTTCTCATTTTCTATTAGACAGGGTGGCAGCACCTCTCCGCTTCTTCTGACTTTTGTACGGTCTCACACCCTCAGCTCTGACTACCGTCTTCACATCACTTATTCCACAATATTGTATATGCCATCACAAACCCACTGTTTTTGCTGTATACCCAAGTCCAAGCTTTCTTTTGACCTTCATTAATTCTTATCCTGCCCCCACCAAACCTCCCATTTTAGGACTTCTCTTCCGATACATGTACAATTTCAGATTTTCTTCATCTTTCAAAGTATTGACTTGACATCCTTTGTCATCATAATCGTCTTCATAGTCATCAATGTACCAGACACTTCACAAAGTCTCAATGCTGTCAAAGCATTTCCGGGGCAAGGGTTATGCTGGGTGGTTTGATTATGTCCTCGCGGTTTGGTTATGCTGTGTGGTTTAGTTGTGCTGGGTGGTTTGGTTATACCCTGGTGGTTTGGTTATACGCTGGTGGTTTGGCTGTGCCCTGATGGTTTGGTTGTGCTGGGTGGTTTGGTTATGCCCTGGTAGTTTGGTTATGCCATGGTGGTTTCGTTATGATCAATGGTTTGGTTATGCCCTGATGGTTTGGTTGTGCTGGATGGTTTAGTTATGTTGGATGGTTTGGTTGTGCTGGGTGGTTTAGTTATGCCCTGGTAGTTTCATTATTCCATGCTGGTTTGGTTATGATGAGTGGTTTAGTTATGCCCTGATGGTTTGGTTGTGCTGGATGGTTTAGTTATGCTGGGTTGTTTGGTTATGTTGGGTGGTTTGGTTGTGCTGGGTGGTTTGGTTATGCCCTGGTGGTTTGATTATGCCCTGATTGTTTGGTTGCGCTGCGTGGTTTGCTTGTGCCCTGGCGGTTTGGTTGTGCTGGGTAGTTTGGTTATGCTGGGTGGTTTAGTTATGCCCTGGTGGTTTCATTATTCCATGCTGGTTGGGTTATGCCCTGGTGGTTTGGTTATGCCCTGATGGTTTTGTTGTGCTGGGTGGTTTGGATATGCTGGGTGGTTTGATTATACCCTGGTGGTTTGGTTATGCTGGGTGGTTTGGTTGTGCTGGTTGGTTTGCTTCAGCTGGGTGTTCGGTTATGCTGGGTGGTTTGATTATGCTCTGGTGGTTTGGTTGTGCTGGGTGGTTTGGTTATGTCCTGGTGGTTTGGTTGTGCTGGGTGGTTTGGTTATGTCCTGGTGGTTTGGTTGTGCTGGGGGGCTTGGTTATGCTGGGTGATGTGGTTGTGCTGGGTGGTTTGGTTATGCCCTGGTGGTTTGATTATGCTGGGTGGTTTGGTTGTGCTGGTTGGTTTGGTTATGCTGGGTGGTTTTATTATGCCCTGGTGGTTTTTTTATTCCCTGGTGGTTTGGTTGTGCTGGGTGGTTTGGTTATGTCCTGGTGGTTTGGTTATGCTGGGTGATTTGGTTGTGCTGGGTGGTTTGGTTATGCCCTGGTGGTTTGATTATGCTGGGTGGTTTGGTTGTGCTGGTTGGTTTGGTTATGCTGGGTGGTTTTATTATGCCCTGGTGGTTTTTTTATTCCCTGGTGGTTTGGTTGTGCTGGGTGGTTTGGTTATGTCCTGGTGGTTTGGTTGTGCTGGGTGGTTTGGTTATGCTGGGTGATTTGGTTGTGCTGGGTGGTTTGGTTATGCCCTGGTGGTTTGTTTATGCTGGGTGGTTTGGTTGTGCTGGTTGGTTTGGTTATGCTGGGTGGTTTTATTATGCCCTGGTGGTTTTATTCCCTGGTGGTTTGGTTGTGCTGGGTGGTTTGGTTATGTCCTGGTGGTTTGGTTGTGCTGGGTGGTTTGGTTATGCTGGGTGATTTGGTTGTGCTGGGTGGTTTGGTTATGCCCTGGTGGTTTGATTATGCTGGGTGGTTTGGTTGTGCTGGGTGGTTTGGTTATGCTGGGTGGTTTGGTTGTGCTGGTTGGTTTGGTTATGCTGGGTGGTTTTATTATGCCCTGGTGGTTTTTTTTATTCCCTGGTGGTTTGGTTGTGCTGGGTGGTTTGCCATTGTCTTCCTTGTGGTAGTCACAGCAGGAATTTGTAATTCGTTCAGGATGCCAGAAATAACTCACCTACTCTTCATGAAGAAAACTGTGGGATCTTTCGTATCCACTGACTAAGAAAAGGTGGTGAACACCCGGTTTAACATACATCTGAAGAATGGTACACACATTGATACCTCGCCCTGCCTACGAAACATTAGGAAGACAGTTATAGCTGAGTCAGGATTCAAACCAGGGCTGGACGTCTCTGAAATATATGAAAGGCCAGTGATGTAACAAACATGAGGGTGGGAAAATGTTCATTTACCATTATATTTTGACAAAGGCTTTATTGCGTTTCAGATGAAGCTGACAGTCATTATTTGATTAATGTTAATGTGTAAAGATGTCCCACCTTATAACCTATTACACAAGACTGGTGTTGGATAAACAGTTGAAGTGGCCGTCTTAAGATGTTAGGGTCTTTCGTTTGGGTCGCTGTTGAACCGTTGAAATAACACCAGGTGGGTTGATTCAACCTGTCATCCTTCTGAGATCAGCAAAATGAGTACCAGCTTCCTGGTAATCGGGGCACTGCATTCGTGGCACAGCTGTGCTCCCAAAAATGATGTAACCAGCAGCCACAGGCTGCATATGAAACAACAACCTTGAATACAACTCATTGGTGATTTGTTGTTTATTCTTGCAAGTCTTATCAAGTTTATTGTTATTGTTATTCACAGCTTCTTCCTGTACAATTTTATCTGTGAGGCCTGGAAGGTCTTCAAGAGCTCTGCATGGTTTTTGTTGGGGGTCGATTTTTTAAACATGCACTCATTGGTTTTGACAGCTGCTGAACCCCCAACCACATTGGTCACTTGACTCCACCCACCATGGCTCCCAGACAAAATATGGCCGCCATCTTGTTTTTCTGGTGGGCCAAAGAAAGGCCTCTGCTGATTATATACCGCCAAAATTTGTTGCCTCAGATTGCCATTGGCTTTGTTTGGGTGGAGTGTATACTTATGATGAGCGACCATGGAAAATCTAATAACATGTGAAATAAAAATTATTTGAAAGGTTTAATCAAGCCTGTCAGCATGCACATGTGCCTAACAAAAAACATAGTGTCGGCCTAAGACATCTGGCCTGGAGGCCTCGGCTGATTAAACACTGCTCAGGCTTATTGCATCAGATTTACATTGGCTTTGTTTGGGTCGAGTGTGACTCAATATGAGGGAGCCCCAAAATCTAATCATATCTATATATATATCTATCTATCTATCTATCTATCTATCTATCTATCTATCTATCTATCTATCTATCTATCTATCTATCTATCTATCTATCTATCTATCTATCTATCTATCTATCTATCTATCTATCTACATATATATATATATATATATATATATATATATATATATATATATATCTATCTATCTACATATATCTATCTATCTACATATATATATATCTATCTATCTACATATATATATATATATATCTATCTATCTACATATATATCTATATCTATATCTATATCTATATCTATATCTATATCTATATCTATATCTATATCTATATCTATATCTATATCTATATCTATATATATATATATATATATATATATATATATATATATATATATATATATATATATATATATATATATATATATATATATATATATATATATATATATATATATATATATATATATATATATATATATATATAATACTAAAACTCTCATTATATTTGTATGTTCCCGAAATACAGCCAAAACTGTACAGGATAGAGCGAAATTTTAGGGCCACCTTACTCACTCATTCTCCTGCGGTGTGCAGTATCAAGTTTCGTTCAAATCGGGCAACGAAAAAAATTATTAAAAATCAATTCCCGATTCAGTCAAGTACTCTTCTGGAGAATTTGATCAATGCAAACAACCTCAGCGGTATAGCTCGCTGGAGCTATCTTTTTTTTTTCTTGAAATGATTTTTTTCATCAACCGCTGTTGATGAACCCATTTTTCAACAGCGGGAACTCAACGGGTTCACGGGTCATCTAGCGTCAAATAAAAATTATTCGTAAGGTTTAATCAAGCACGTCCTCATGGTATGCGCCTCCCGAAAGCTGTTCCTGTGGTCGTTATGTAAATTTTCAACGTTACATTTTCGGAAATAGAGATGAAAGAGATTTTACTCCTAAAATTTAAACAGTATATCGATTGTTAGCATTTGGAAGTCGATTTAAGAGTGGTGAGGAAAAATACCGCAAGAACTCACACGGACAAATCACGGGGCTGAAAGTGAAGTTGTCAATTTTTCAGAAAAGAGTTGTCAACCATGAATGTGCATTAAAACGGATGTACTTAGCATTCTTTTTATCCCAAATATAATTTTTAAGGATGCTTACATGCATTTTTGGCTAATTTTAGATACAACTGGACCCCGACATTCACGTTCCAACATTCGTGGGTTACACGTATTCGCGGTTCCAACATTCGCGGGTTCCACGTATTCGCGGTTCCAACATTCGCGGGTTCCACGTATTCGCGGTTCCAACATTCGCAGGCTCCACGTATTCGCGGTTCCAACATTCGCGGGTTCCACGTATTCGCGGTTGAGAATTTGTGACGTGCTCCTGCATTTGTGGGAAATTGCTCCGCATATTCGAGGTTTTGGCAGCAATTTCTCCCCCCCTCCCCTTTCCTTCCCCCCCACCACGAGCATGAGACAGTTCTAAAACATAAATGATGGTACATGATGTTGCTGTTTTTCATTTCGCAGCATGGTATGATATGGTTAAGAGACTTTAAAATGTGTTCTTCAATAAATTTGAAACAGTACATGGTGTTGTGTTTTTTTTTTTATTTGCAAGCATCTTTCATGAAACTGTAATCATGCATTCGTGGTCGAAAATATTTTACACTTTAAAAACTTTCCCCTTTGAACCAGGAACTGCCACGAACCTGTAAACCCTATCTTCCTTGTCCCCATTGTAGCAAGTCCCTGACTTTGGTGGTGTCACCATTTATGGCCTTTTTCATGAACCAGGAACCGCTATCGTTATCCCCTTTGTCCCTATTGTAATAATGACAAAACACTCATAGATTTTTCCCCCCACAATCCTGGGTTTTACCGCAACATTTGTGGATTTTCGTCTATTTCCACAGCATTTTCGTGAGATTTTCCACGAGTCGGGAAATCCCTGGCACCTATCCCTAACCCCAATTCCTATTGAAACAATGCCCCCACATTCGTATTTTAAACATTCGCGGAGTTTTCCCAGTACGTATTCCCTGTGAATGTCAGGGTCCTGGTGCACTAGAAACACCTCATCTCGACAGGAGCACAACACCACTTTCCTTCACTGCTCTCGCGACCCCTCCCCCGCAGGGTGGTCAGAAGGAATGTCACAGGTTGTGACCACAGTGCAGTCATTTTTGTTTTTTTATATTTTGTCATTTGTTCATTTCATCGTTGGTCATTTATATTGTGAGTCTATCGGCATTTCTATACAACCCCCCAGCTTCTGAATACGCCTCCATATTTGCTTTCTGGAAACAACAGTTTGTTACCTGCGGAGTTCCCCAAGTTCCGGAAGTATTACTTGCCAATGTTTTGTTATATTATTTTGCTCACAATGGTGATTATGGAAATAAATGTTTATTTTTTTTTTTCATCTGTGATCAAGGCTTATGGAAGAGTTGGAGCAAAATAGAAGGGAACAAAATGGAAAGCGTGAATATCAGTAGCAGAGTAGAAGTTTGAATGGGTTTAAAGGGAGGAGGACACATGGGGGTGAACAAGCTGCACACAAGCTGAATAAAACCCAGCATGTAGAGGAAGGGGAAAGTGGAGATGAAAAAGACAAGGAACAAACCAACCAACAACGAACAAGCAAAAAGGGCAAAGGCATGTAAAAGTGGGGTTAATAAAGTAGGGGGCTAACATGTAATTGTACAACTATGCAATTCTTTTTAGTGTAGCTGTGGTAAATTCAATGTATGCATCTAAACGTTTCCTCCCCCTCTGGATCCCCTCACCCTACACCCCCCCTCTCCCACCCCTTCCCCAAGAAAAATGGCTAAAAAAAATGAAGGAAAGGTAGAATATGTTGGATTGATGAAATTCACCCGATAACTTAATCTGACAGCAGCAAATGCTGATTTTATATTCAACAAATTTATTGAGATGTGTTAAATAATAAATTAAAGGAAGTGTCATCCCCTGATTAAAGCTTTGCATCAAATTCATAATGTTTCCATCTTTCATTATGAATTGGCTAAAGATCTTAAGGATCCTCACTTTTCTTTTTCCTCCGAGTTGCTCAAGGTTTCTGATGAAGCAACACATAGCTAGGCTATTGATCCATTGGTTACTGATGAAAGATCAGACCATGCTGCATCCTATATTGCAAAAAACTGGTGTAGTTTGGAAGATCCACATTCAAAACTTCAGGCACCACCGAATAGTCGACTTGCCTCTGTGGACTGGGCTGTTATACCAGTTGGTGGTTCCTGTAATTTTGAAGGTGCACCCTTCAACTTTGAATTGGAGAAAAAAAAATTATTTTGGTCATTCTACAAGAATTGTTTGTTTATTACTTCTGGCACGGAAGGTGAAGGAGGTTATGTTTTTACTGCTTTCTCTCTGTTTGTTTGTGTGCAGGATATCTTCAAAAGTTGTGGACGGATTCGGCCGAAACTTGGTGGACAGGTTGGGTGTGTGGCAAGGAAGAATTGATTCGATTTTGGTGAAGATCTGAATGCGAATCTGAATACGACACTTATTAAATTTTTTAAAGTGGATCTTCATCATTGAGAGAAAGGGCCAAAAACGATATAGTACTGTATAGCATGATATTTCAAAAATGTATTGGGCCTGATATGTTCTCATGGATCAGGCATTACGTGGCAGAGGTATGCACTCCACTGAGTGCCCTTCTAGTTTTACATTGTCTCAAGGCTCACCGTGGAGCTCATAGAGAAATCACAAAGAGGGCAATGATTTTCATAGAAACAAGTAAGAAAAAAACATATTTAAAAAATGAAAAAAAAAACAAAGGCATGGAATCCCCAAAAAACAATCAAACAAGGTTTCGGAAGGAATGACATCACAAAACAACACCACAATTCTTTTACGGATTGCTATCAAGACATGTTTTGACATTTTTTTTTTAAATCACAGATGGCAACAGAAACAATTGTATTAATGTCTGTGTTAGAGTTAGAGGTAATCGTAGATTTGTGGTGTTGGTCGGTGCATGTTATTTGTTGTGGGATTGAGAGAAATACACACACACACACACACACACACACACACACACACACACACACACACACACACACACACACACACACACACACACACACACACACACACACACACACAATTTTCACCTTTCGTTGCAGTTGCCATATATCCTGGAAATAAATAACATTAAATGAGACTTTTTCCACCTTTATTTACACATCTTAACCCACAACTTCCAAGTGAAAAACAAATTATACAAATTTGACAAAATTGATTAAATATACAAAACTAGACGATCTTGGTTGGATAAGAGTCTACCCCCCTTATAATAGCAATTGCAAATTATCTCAGGTGAAACCAATCACCTTCAAAATCACACACCAAGCTAATTGGCCTCCACCTGTGTTAAATTGCAATGATTCTGGTTATTTCAGAATAAAATCAGGTGTTCATGTCGGTTTCCTCTGTTGAGTAGTACATTTCACAGCAAGGAATCAACCATGAGAACCAAGGCGCTTTCAAAAGACCTCTGGGATAAGGTTGAG
>NC_140969.1:76547713-76612208 GCF_056783735.1 Eptatretus burgeri | reverse complement strand
GTGGTGGAGGCAACTGACGGCTCCGTTTCGGAAAACAAAAATAACCTGGGTTCTGTGTATGAAACAAAAACATACCTACTGCTTACAATTCGAAACACCTCACTGTCCTGGAAAACGTGGGAACAGGAATACTGCACTGTAAATGATGGCGACTTGTAATACCCCCCCACCTCCCCCACCTAGAGGAGGCGCTACACCACACACAATTCCATGGAGAATTTGCATCACCCCCCCCACCCCACCCCCAAACACCACTGGAAAAGATAAAAACACCCCTATACATTAATCGGGGTCATGCTGATCCTATCGAGCAAGTCTGGATGTAATCGGCCCTGAACTGTAGGATGAGTAGCACGACAAACAAACAAACACCGGTCCGTGAATTATAGTAAGGATTACAAATGATGTGGAAACAATTTTTCCAAATTAATTATTTTATTCAGAACTGAAGAGATCAAACTAAATACTGTTATAGATGAAGGAGGTTACATGTCAGGGATACCTGCAAAAAAAAACGTAATCAAATAATAATAAAAAAAAACATCAAAATTTATTTTACTGCCACAACAATGCAAAACCCATAACATGATGCTGCCACCACCATGCTTGACTGTATGGATGGTGTTGACTGGGTAATGTGCAGTGTTAATCTTGCACCAGACGAAACACTTTGAATTTGGACCAAAGAGTTCAATTTCTCTCGTTTACCACAAAACGTTTCTCCACATACCGGCAGTATCATGAAGATGCTTTTTCACAAACTCCATATGAGCTTTACGATGTCTTTTTGAGTAATGGTTTCTTTCTTGCCACCTGTCCATAGAAGCCAGCTTTGTGAATGGAAAGGGATATTGTTGATTGATGAATACTGACCCTCATCTCAGACATAGAGCCTTGCCGTTCTTTCAAAGACATTATTGGATTTACCGTGACATCGCAAACCATTTTCCTGCTTGCCCAGCTGCTGAGTTTGGATGGATGACCTGATCTGAGTAGAGTCTGGGTGGGATGATGTCTTCCACTTCTTCATGATGGATTTCACCGTACTCAAAGGGATAATGAGTGACTATGAAATCTTCTTTTAACCCTCTCCTGAACGGTGCTTCTCCATCACTTTATGTCTGATATCTTCAGAAAGCTCATTTGTCTTCATGTTTGCTTTGTTGGTTGACCAAGTGAGTTACACCTTAAAACTCCTTGGATAAGTGTGGGAGTTTAATTTTAAAGTAAAACCACTGAATACATCCAGGTGAAACCGATTACATTAAATGTACAACCTTTCAAACAAATAATTTGCTCCTGAAGTGATTTAGGGTTAATTAGGGAAAGGGTTTGAATCCTCATGATCTGATGAGAATCATACGATTTTCTCTGTTCATCAAACTTATTCACATTTTATCTTCATTTTTTTAGCTTTATCACTTTGGAGTAGTTTGTGAATACTCTTTATGTCAAGTTTGATTTGAAAACATCATGAAACTAGAAGGGCACTCGGTAGAATGCATACCTCCGCCACACAAGGCCTGATCCAGTCAAACATATCGGGCCCAATAAATTTTTGAAGTATCATGCGAAATATCATTTTAGCCCCCATCTCTCAATGGTGAATCACTTCAAGGCTTTAAAAATTCTCGTATCCGGATTTTCACCAAAATCAAAACAATCCGGCCTCGTCACGCCCAACCTGCCCACGAAATTTCATCCGAATCAGTTCATAACTTTGTGACAGATAAACAGACAGGGGTGAAAACATAACCTCCTTCAACCTTCGGTGGCAGAGGAAATAAGCTCAGGTGGCATCGAAATGTGAAAACTTTGGAGGAGGTGAATACTTTTGCAGGCCACTGTATCAAGGTCTCCAGAGACGGAAGAGGGTGATGCCTGCCTCTCCTGAAGGATGAGGGATGTCACGGCAAAGTGTGGAATCAACAAAGAGATAACGAGGATTTTTCAGAGTCAGTGAGATCATTCATGAAGATTAGGAATATAATGGAGCTGAGAACACTGCCATGGGGTACTCCAGCCTTGGGGTACTCTATCCTTGAGAGGGAGAGACGAGAGGATCCCATTGAGAGTCATGTATCGACTGCAAGAGTAGAGGTAGTCGGGGACGCCATGTGTGGAGGTGGCCTTGGATACCAATTCCTCCCCAAACTGACATCACTCTGTAATGAGGATAGCCTATTCAGGCTTGGTTCTCAGCCAAGGCAGAACCGATGCTTTTGAAAAGACAGAGCAAGTAAATGTGGTCCAGGATGCACAGATGGATGGTTCATCTCTCTCTACCTAAAAGTTGCCTTTGCCACTGTTGTGCCAAATATACGCCTTAATTGTCGACTACCCCAGCCAGATCTTTGCCTTTCTGCCACATGTTTCGTGATGTTCAAATCGCACATCACGTGTTGGTTTGTCCATTGTTGACGACTATCATTGGAATTCATGACAGACATTCACGGATGTCTCCTGGAGACCTTGTGATCGAAATACAGGATCGATAGACGACTAGAATATCACAAAAATAGTTTACATAATTTCTGGAAGATCAGCGGTTCCGCCGATGCAGTGCCCGTTACCAGTAAGCTGGTAACTCATTTTGTCGACCTCAGAAGGATGACAGACTGAGTCAACCGACATGGTGTTATTTCAACATGACAATAAAGGCTCGAGCTCAAGACTTGAAGACCTTAACCGTTAAGCAAACGTCAGGCTTGATCATACAATGAAGACCCGTTACATGGTGTACGCACGCACCTGGAGCTGCCCGGACGAGTTGCGGCAGTTTGTACCGATGTACGATTTCATCGAGTGGAAGAGCCAGGGAGCTCCAGCGTATGGCGCCTTGTGCGCCGCTCGTAGCCATCTCACGGCATGGTGGTCTCCACTGCAAGGACCCCTTTCTCCCTCCCGCCTCTGCTCGCGGCCTCCAGAACGGATGCCTCCCACGATCCTCAGGTCTTCGCGACCGCACGTCCCCCAGCGTGCCCGATGGCCGTGCTGCTGCACATGCGTGTCTGATCTCGGACCACGGTCGTCCTTGTTTTATTTCGTGCTCCGTGCGGTTTCGGCAATCCCGGGGAGGTCCCCCGGCCGTGCGTGACCTGGCGCCGGGATTATTTAAAGCCCGAATGAATAATGCATTGCTATGATATGTTATATAGCAGAAACCAGTGACGATCGCAGGGAGCGGAGGGCGCGCGCGAGCCAAAAGAGCACGTTTTTATGAATGGGAGGCACACGAGCCAAAAGGATTCCGCAACGGGAAACGATCAGAGCGGAGAGTGGTGGCGCCTTGTCGGTGTTTGTAATAAATCGATCATATGACGGGAGATAATGATCCTGATCAACCCACCCACTCCCATTTCACTGTTAAAAAAAATAAAATAAAATAATAATATATATATATATATATATATAGATAGATATCTCACACTGTATAAGAGTTATGAGGTCGGTTCGCATTGATGAAATATTCAGGGTGTGTGTGTGTGTGTGTGTGTGTGTGTGTGTGTGTGTGTGTGTGTGTGTGTGTGTGTGTGTGTGTTATGTTGAATGGATTTCCATCTGACCCACAATTTCACCTCAAATCGCGTCATCATTCATTCCTGGGTGATGAGGTGCCCACCTTCCGGCACGCAAGTCATCGCTTTAGCAATCTCGCCTATTAACCCAACCTCAACCATCTGGCGCTTCCGCCGCTCATATTCTCTTGGGTTGTCCTGCTACCGAAGATGCAGGTCACTTCACACCCTCACCCCCTCCCCCCCCCCCCCAATGAAGAAGATTAGTGCTTTCCAACATCTATACGAACAACTTTGGTCGAACGCGCAGATCGATTGTGTAATCTTGAACCCACGGAACAGTCAAGCATGTGCACCGAACATGAAGCTACGGCGATGTCGCCATCTCGTGTCGGATTATTATTGGTGAAGTTGATTTCTCCCATCAAGACCCTGTACATGGAAGAAGGATGCCATTTGACTTTTATATGTTTCCGATATTATAAGTTATTAGAAGTGGAATTTTCAACGAAACGACGGTGGATCGAATTCAGACTGGACAACTGACTCAACCTTATGGACAATGCCCACCAAATGAGCTGTCTATGGTACCTCTTGGAAACCATTCCACGACGGTGTCCGTCTGCCAGGTGGCCGGACATTCGGCGCAACGTTCCTCCAACACTTCAAGTCGATTTAATGGGAGGTGTTCTCACGTGACTTCTGAACGGCAATCATCGGCTGTGAAGGACAAACATGTTTATCAATCACAATTCAGATTGCAAGACCAGGAGTGCAGCTGTGAGGGGTGAAGACACTTGGGCCATTCAATAAGTTCTAGGAACATGAACGCACAATGGGCGACACACAAACTAATCTTCATTAATTGTTCCATATACTGTACAAGGGAAAATGATCAGCAAGTTCAACATTTCTTTACCATTTAGACATAATTATTGGGGGTTTGGGTTCTTTGTTCGGAGAGAGAGGTGGTTGGGGGGTGGGGTTGAATCCCCTTCCGAGAACTTTCTGAACGCCATTGGAATTTGCCATTTGTGTCCCCAGAGTATCAACTCGTGCTGTAAGCTCTGTTCAAATATCCATTATTTAGCTTGTTCCAGCAGCTGCCTTGTAACAGCTTTTTAAAGAATTTACATCGATCTCAAGCTCATAGAGGAGCTGGTATACAAATCACATTCTAGATAAAGTCATCAGTGCACTTTTACATACATTACAAGGATGTTACAAACATGGTACAGAGGGGAACATTGAACCTGAGTTCACCTGTATCAGGAGCCTGGGGTACATATCAGAATGCAAACAAGTAATCCTTTTTCCATTGTGGCATCAAATTCACATCAGACCTTTCCCTTTGGGAGCAAATGGACGGTTAGAGCCACACTGGACCAAAGCATACTTTCTACTCACTGAATAAGCATCGATAGTCTTGGGAAGGAAATTAAAAAAAAGTTAAAAAAGAATAAAAATAAATAAACTTAATCAAATCCCCAAACTACTTTACGAAGAATCGTAGGGGTTTTCAAATCCATATGACAATATGACTTTCCCGATGTGATGACAGTAGAAGCTTCAAGGTCAATATTTTGCATCCTGTCATTCCTGCGTCAATCGCCTCAATGCAAATGTCTAACAAGAAAGTGCACAAGATGCTCCGTGAGTGCTATTCAACATGAAGAATATATATATATATAACGCTCCCCTTTTATTGTCCTCTGAACAAGTGCTCTGCAGGTCAGACGTTGCATCCGATAATAAATCAGAGAGAACCTCAGGCCGAGTGTATCGTCTGCTGGCAACCTGTTTGCAAACCTGAAAAAAATCCCACAGTGACTTACAAAAGCAAGCCAAACTTAAACTGGATACTGGTGGCTAAGCCAAGCCTCAGCAATGATGCAACCAACAGATTGCAGAACCAAATCCCAATCAAATAGGCTTTTGTTAGAAAGAGAAACGTTTTTGTAATAACGAGCCTGCGCAAGTGCACGAGAGCCTTGTGATGGATCATCACCTTAAAGGCCAAAGTTATAAACCATCACTTACTGACATTGTTTGAATAAATGCATCTGCATACGAACAATCGCTTGTAGCATGTAAAGAAAGAACGTATGGCTTAAGAAATGATCGAGGAGAGCATTTCTTGTTTTTAGTAGTTACGTAATTAGCAAAGAGTGACGAAAACAAAAACTTTCTCAATATGGCATCAAATATCTATCTCTCTCACACACACACACACACACACATCTACTATACTCTTCGCAGAGCGTCAATGCTGTAAAAGCAGCTTCCTGAGTAAGGGTTATGCTGGGTGGTTTGCCATTGCCTTCCCAGTTGTTCTGGCAGGAATTTAGAATTTGTTCATGGTGCCAGTGATAGCTTGCCTCCTTTTCGCAAAGGACACCGTGGGATCTTTAATATTCTTTAACTAATGCTGGCAAATGGGATGTCCAGCTTAACATGCATCGGAAGTACGGCAAACACAACTGATACCTCACCTTGCCTGTGACAGTTTATGGATGGGTTTCAAACGCAGGCTCGACAACTTAGAGGACAGTGTGTGTACCTTTAAGCCATCCTGCCAGCCCTATGGCATCAAATAGACAAGGAATAAGAGGTCTGGTGTAAAGGCTTCTGACAAATGATCATCACAAACGAAAATAATATATCTAAATCCCGATCAAGCAGTGGAAAAACAAGCATCAAAAATATACTGATCACAACGAAGCAGGTACACTCCAAAATGTCCATCTCCCAAGGCATCGAGTTTGATTCCTGCTTAGACTACAAGCTGTTACCATAAATGCCTGGTGTTGGCTTAATAGCTGGGGTGGTGAGCTTGGGATCCGAGGGTCCTGAGTTCAAATCCCGCTCAGCTGTTGAATTATTACCAGGTGGGGTTAACTCGACCTGCCATCCTTCAAAGGTCGGCAAAATGAGTGCCAGCATGCTGGTATACTGTGTCGGAGTGGTGACCCATCCAGCATTGTGCCCAATAGCCAAGGAGACTGCTTAGGCAGCACTAACACTTTGCACAGAGTATGGTCCCAATGTATTTATGTAACCATGGTGCTCCATAAGAAGGGATATATATATATATATATATATATATATATATATATATATATATATATATATATATATATATATACATATATATATACACACACACATGTACATCGAGTACATGGTCCTCAAGCATGGTCAACGAGCTGACCGTCCATTCTTCTGTGCTAGACGATAAATATCCGACAACACCATTATGAAAGCAAGCCATTGTGGGCCGGCATGTTGGCAAAATTCCTTCCCTAAGCTTTCCACATCCCTTTGGATAATAAACCATCAAACCCACCATGCATTCATATTACAAATCAAAACACCGCTGTTGTTCACTCGATACCACAAATCAATCAATTTTAAGTTATCACGACAAGATCAGCAAACTAATTATTTGTGGTTCATGGTACAGGGATGGGGAAAAAAAAAAATTAAATCTACCTGGGATAATATGAGTACAAAAAAAAGTCATCAAGCAACAATACTCCTTAAACAATCACTAAAACAATCAACGAACAATAAAGAAGGAACTGCAACACACATCTTACAATCAATGGTTTCAAGGAAAATTTGGCCCCGAGCCAACAAAACTGAAATTTAACCGGTCCAAAGTTTGTTGCACTGAGTTGAAGTCCACCATTAAAATACAATCCAACGATTAAACCATATTTCAAACGATATTTCGTATTTTTAGGGCCGGATATGTTGGAACCGATCAATGGAACACCGCGCGTCAGCAAGCATTGTAAAGGGATTTCTGTCTCGATGCCAGATTATTTTGCTGAACAATAGAAGACTGCACGCTGACGAACAAGATTAACAGGTATACATCGATAGACTCCGGCCGTATTGGCACAGGGGAGATAAAGCGGCATTTGATTCACATCCAACTCGAGCCTGCGACTCTTTCAAGGCAATGCAGCATGGTCAAATCCTGGTTGCTAACCGGATATTGTATTAACATGAAGTTTGCACCAGGCTTTAATGAAGAAAAGCAATGAAAGGACATTGGAATTCCCTAGAGTTGAAATTCCCAATTGGATGAGACTCACAAACAACAATTCTCACCAGAAAGCTCTGCCCTCGAAAATAAATAAATAATGAATTGTGAGCACAGCTTCAATTTAATTTTAGCTTTGAGGAAGAGCAACAGTGAGAAAGTTACTCTTCAATGTTCAGAACACACGATTTATGTTTGTTTCGTTTCCAATAATGAAATTGGAACGAAGTTGTTGAATAACGTACAGATTCCGTGCAGCATATGCGACCGCAGCAAACTGTGTTTCAAGATAACATTTGTAACATTTGAGGGACAAAACCTTGTGTGTACACATTGAGGGACATGCTTCCACGTACACACCGTTTTGTCCTCCGGCTCACTTTCTACATCCTACATACAGGTTCGCTTTATCACACCTGTTTTCCGACCGAACCATTTTTTGGATACAGTGCAGTACACATGAATGATAATGTGAAGTATTTTATATAAAAAGCAAGAGGGAAGTTCAAGTCGGAAAAGATCCTTGAGATTACATTAGAATGAACAATTGAAATTAAAATTGATCTGCGTGCGGACTCACACACAGACCGATTACGATGACCTCTCCTTCGGGGTTGGGCAAGGCTTAAAAAACAAAGGAATCCTTTGGAATGAGTGAGTGCACTCTCTTGGCCAAGTTTCTTGACCTCATCCAAACACATCATACGAGGTTAAATCCAATCACTACGCCCCGTGGTTAAGCACAAACCTTTGCAGTTTTTTGATGGCATTTCCATGCGCGCCATTTTGCAAATTCAGTGAAGGGTGGTAGAGTCTTCAACGAACGATACGATCGGGAAAAATAGACTGTGCGACCTTTTGAGCTAACAAAACAAACTTTATTCTTACATTTATGCCGAAGTTAGGGCATAGCGAGAATGCCATGGCATAAAATGGGTGGAAGTGCACAGGAAAAAGGTAGAATCAGCAAGAGTAGCCTCTTCAATTTCTTCACCTTAGGCTGGAGATGAGGTCTCAACAATTGTCAAGCCAAAGTGAAGACCATGTGGCTATGAACGAGGTTTGCATTTGTTGCGAAACAAACTCAACGTGGCGATTCCTTGCCTCCCTCAGGAACCTTTAAATTAATTGAAGTTCTGTGTTTAATCGCGTCAAAACGTGGTATTCATTTCAAGCCGTGTGTCACGTCGACACGAGTCATGCGCAAATTGAGAGGAGCACGTCACATCAGCGTTTGGACAATTCAACAAAAATTTCACTCCTGGAAAAGCAGTGTACAACTTTCAGCAAAAATGAAAATTAAATGGTGAATAGAAACCGACACAGGCGTCTACTTTGCCAGGAATCCTGGTCATTGAATCTATAAAAAATAGAGTCAAAACAATTGTCCCTCTGACCTAATCATTGGAAGATATTTTCACCTTCCGTTTCACTTTACTTTGACCCTTGAAACACTTTGAGAAGACTTGGGCATCCGCTTGACTTGGCATCGTCTTGGCAGTACAATCTTCACTCATCTCTACAGCCATTTTCTCCAAATGTTCGACATCCTCTTCTCTCTTTATCTTTTTTCGTTTTCTTCCCTTTGCTGCAAAACACAGAATCAAAATTAAAACCAAAACATAATGTGCTGTTCAATGTGTTGGACAGAAACCCTAGTATCAGCGTTAGAGCTGTTTAAGGAAACGGGTGAGCCAGTGTGGTGAAAGGAGATATTTTTTGGCTGATTAAAGTTAGCAGATGCAAAGTGCATGAAAAACGAGACTTCTGAAACCTTTTGGGGAAGGGAGGCTGAAGGAGACTCTTAATTAGTACTTTTTAAATTAATTTATTTGCATGCAACCTGTAGCTGCTTGGATGCATCATTTTATGTGGAAGCGGCAGTGCCGCTGATGCAGTGCCCCGTTACCAGTAAGGGGTACTTATTTTGCCGACCACAGAAGGATTACAGGCTGGGTTAACCTGCCTGGTGTTAATTCAATGGTTAACAGGAGCTCAACCTCAATAACCTAAAATCATAAGCCAGGCACTTTTCCCGTTAAGCCAACACCAGCTTTATTGACACCATGAGGTGTTTTTTTTTTTGTTTCTTTTTTTTTCGCCTGCATCACCAAGGCTTCACACAACTGCATGGCAACGTCCGAAAAAGTGAAACGATGTGGCATTGTTGAGGAGCACAATCACAAAGCTGTCTTACATTTGAAGATGAACAAAAATAATGCTTCATTTGGCGCATTCTGGTAAACAAGACAAACGAGTAGAAAGCAGTGTTAATTTCAACATGTGAAAAAGGTTCAATATGTTGGAGGGCAAAACAATAGGGGGACAAGGGACCATCAGACAAAATGAGTGGCTGACGACCATTACATAACCTAGTATATAACCAGACTTGGCGGTGTCATGGTTATCTCGACCACGACCAAGTCATTCTAATTACTTTAAACATAGAGACAATACCCTTGGGCACTCACCTGGTAGCGGCTGGATAAGATAACCAGGGAAGCACTGGTAGATATGGATGTCCCACAAAATACGTAACGGAGAAGAAAGTAAATTCATATGGAATATTTTTTAATGCCTTGAACAAACTTTGGTCCATCATGGGTGATAATGGTTGTGGTAAAGTTTCATCAAAATCCCTAGAAAAGAAAGCAAATACATATTTTGGGGGATTACCCCCCCAGAACCCAATATTTTTTTAATGGTGTGATCAATCTCTGGTAAATCATGGGTGATGAAGGTGCTGGCCAAGTTTCATCGGAATAGTGTGTGTAGTTTCTGAAAAGAAAGCAAATCCCTATTTTGGGGGGAAATCCCCGTAGGCCCCGAGATTTTTTTAATGCCATGACCAAACATTGGTGCATATATGGTGATGAAGGTTGTGGTAAAGTTTTATCGAAATCGTAAGCGTTGTTTCAGAGAAGAATTTGCAATTATTTGTGGATGGGCGGACGATGCACCATCCCGTAAGCTCCCCGGAACTACGTTCCAGGTGAGCTACAAATGGTATGTGCTGCTTCCTTACTTAGAGCTCAACATTCATAGAGGATAGAGCATGGAGAAGCAAGCAGCGGGTGGCAACTACAGTGCAGACTTGGTGGGCCAAATTGTCTCCTCCTGCATTGAGGTTTCTTGGAAGGAAACTCAATAAATAAGTTAAATGGAAAACAGTAAACAACAAACAGTGAGATGCACCACAGCTCACAAGAAGAGGAATTGTAAGAGAAGACATGAAATTTCAAAACATCTCAAGGAAAGGTCTCAATTTTCATGGCATTTTAAAAATGTCTGGAAGTGGTGGATGTTGAGGTTATTTTCTCCTTTTTCCTTTCTTTAACAACATTATGAATGTGATATATTGGATGCTTACAGTACTCTGCATTTCCATGTTGAGAGTCGTCCTTAAATTTGCTGCAGGTTCTCAGCCTTGACCATATCCTTATAGAGCCCTCATCAAAATGTGAAGTATCAAACACCATGAACAATGTCAGCAAGACCAAATTATCTGCCAAATGCATGGCAACAAGGAAATGTCCAAAGTTCTCAAATATAAGAGATCGAGTAATGTTGCCACGACATGGCAGCAGATCTCTGCTTAAACCACCACTGTTTGCAGCCATTTTGGAGGGGGGTATTAATGACAAAGTATAAACAAAAACCCTGGTTTCACCCACTTTCCCCACCTGAAGATGTCGTTTGAAAAGAAAATAATATACAGCAACAATGCCTCCAGCGACTTCATCAGCAGAGGCATAAAAAGAGGAGATAAGCCAAGAAATTAATATTGATGAATGTTGTTTGTACTCCACCATAACCAATAATTGTCATGACAATCAAGTGCAAGATTTGACACCACGTTTTAACAGTGCAGTAATCAGTATTCACCAAAACAAGTGTGAGCTATTGAATGTTTGCTAAACTTCAAGTTTAACTGCCGGGACATGGTGGGATCGGAGTCAAATTTGCTTGGCAAAGGATCGCTTCGATCAAAAGGTACGGCGCCACAGAATTCCCTCATTGCTGACAATTCCAATGCAAAATTTCCAGAATGATCATATCACATCTCTGTATAATATCGGAGCAGAGATTCAGAGTTGTGGGCCAGTGGACATAAATCTTTCAGTACAAGATGAGGGTTTTGGTTTAATGGAATTACTTTGGCAATCAAGCCTTTTCAGTAAATGTTTATCGAATTAAAACCAAGTGTAACCCTTTCACGAGTACAGTACAAGCGTTATTTCTCATCTCTGCAAGATAATCTCAAAACTGAGTTTACACATGCGATGGCTCATTCATTTTTATTTCCCCCTGAACTGTTAATTCATATTTATTTGGTTTTCATATCAATTCCGAGTCTGTGTTTGTCTAGATATTGGCTAGGCCACATGCTCTCGAGTCTTAAGCCTGACACATTCTCACTTTCTTCTAACCTTCACTCAGACTCACAGGTTAAAAACCACCTCCCACCCCAACCCTTTCCTCATTACCTCTGCCACTGAAGGTGAAGGAGGTTATGTTTCCACTCCTTTCTGTTTGTTCATTTGTTTGTTTTTTTTGTGAAATTTTGTGGATAGGTTCGGTGGTGTGACAATGACGAACCGATTAGATTTTGATGATGATCTGGATCCGGATCTAGCTACAAGAATTTTTTAAATGATTCTTCACCATAAAGAGATGGGGCCAAAAAAACGATATATAGCACGATATCTCAAAAAGTTGTGGACGGATTCGGACGAAACTTGGTGGACAGGTTAGGTGTGTCACAAGGACGAATTGATTTGATTTGGTGAAGATCCTAATCCGGATCTGGAAACGAGAATTATTTAATTGTTAACATGATTCTTCACCATTGAGTGATAGGACGAAAAACGATAAAGTACTGTATAGCATGATATTTCAAAAATGTATTGGGCCTGATATGTTCTCGTGGATCAGGCAATACGTGGTGGAGGTATGCGCTCTTCCGAGTGCCCTTCCAATTTTATGTTTGTATCCAAATGTGACCCCAATACCCCTTCAATCTTCCATGAGGCTCAAACTTGTTACAAAATAAATAAGTAGATCAGACCAACACCAAGGTATTCTGTGCAAAGCTCAGTCTATTATAAGCTGCTGAAAGAAGATTAGTGTTTAATGGCCTTCATCCAAAGCATCACGTCCCACTCTGTGCTGGTGCAGCCGCTTCCTCATCATGCTTGTAGAGAGGAGATAGAGATAAAGGCTCTTGGAATTATTGGCATTTCCTGCCAGGAGGCCAAATTCCAAGGTCTGCTTGCCCACCGCAGGCAGGTTAAAGAAATATGAGTTCCCTTCCAAGGAACTTTGATGCAGGATGAGACCATTAGCCCCATAAAGCCTGTGCAATGGTTGCCAACTTATGGCTGTTTGTCCAAGCTCTACCATTTTTAATGCTAAGCATCAAGCAAGGAAGCAGCATGTACGATTTCTATAATCTTTTGAATGACTCAGCCAGAGTTCAAACCACCGACCTCCCAGACACCAGTGTCTGGCGTTGGTGCACTCAAAGCATTCGTCACTTCACTCTAACAAACTCACCATCTCACCCCCTCACCCCTTAGTCATCCAGCCCACCCATGTTGCACATGTATTTGAAGAATCTCAACAAATTACGCTCCAAATTCTAAACTGCACACTCACCTCCATTCCTTCATCCATCGATTCTCCATTCTGTGGAATTAACTCACTTGGCTGTTGTCTTTTGCCACTCCCTTTGCAGTCACCTCATGCACAACGTCACCTCATGCTTTTTCCCATACCAAACCTTGGTGTCCTCCACTCTCATTGACCTCTATCCCACCCCAACCATTCCTTTCTGCCACTCATGTGTGACGCCTTTGTCAACTTCATTTTGTGAACCCCCTCCGAAGACGATGTTGCCGGTGAATGTCTTGGAACTCACCGTAGGGCGAAGAAGAATTTTCTCTCTCAAGGGACACTGGATACCATTAACCAGTCACAGGGCCAGGCTTAATGGCAGAGCTGAGTTGTTCAGGGAGCTGAGGCATAAAACTACATGCACTGAGAGTGTTCAAGGAGGCCGATGAGCGAGAAATCTGTGAGGGGAAGAGCATCACCTGTGGTCAAGTGATTCTCGTCCTGGTTACAAAAGGAATTCGCGCATTGCGTTCCTCCAAGCCCATCCCTCGGTGCACTGCAGTCGGAGAGGAGGGTGGTGGGCTCCCGACAGACGAGTCCGAAGTGAAGGCACGCTGAGCCGGTAACTTTGAGCGACTGTACCAGGCTGATCCACCAGCTGTTGAGTTGGATGTCAGGAGTGTTACTATCCCACTTATTGACCATCCAATCAACTGTGATCCACCTTCGTTTGTGGAAACAGGCTGCGGTGAACCGGTTGAAATGGGGTAAAGCTCCTGGGATCTGTGGCGTCCATGCTGACTTCTCAAGGCTGGTGGAAGTGCTGTACTCGTGTCGTTGCATGCAGTTCTGTGTTCTGCCTGGAACACAGGCATCATCCCAACTGACTGGAAGAGGGGGCCTTGTTGTCCCTCTCTGGAAAGGGAAGGGTGGTCGCCAGGACCGCAACAACTACCGAGGGGCGACGCTGCTCTGTGTCAGGCAAAGTCTTTGCTTGGATAATTCTTGATAGTGTTCACCACCATCTACTTGAGCACCAATGCCCAGAGCAGTCAGGCTTTACACCAAAGACGTCAAAGATTGACCGCATCCTTGCTCTTTGGCTCTTACCAAAAGCAGATGAGAGTTTCAACAGGGGCTGTTTGCAGCCAATGTTGATCTCTGCCACGCGTTTGATTCAGTGAATCAGGATGCCCTACGGAGGATTATTGGTCCTCGTGAGGTGCCACCAAAACGGATCAATTTGATGTCTGAACTATACTCTGGTTCTGAGAGTGCTGTGAGATATGGTGATGCCATCTCAGACTTATTTTGTGTTGTTGATGGAGTTCGTCAGGGGTGTGTACTGGCCCCCACACTTTTCAGTGCGTGTATGGACTGGATTCTGGGGAGGATGTCAGAGAGATCAAGCTGTGGAGCAGCATTTCGGAATGTCAAGATCTCTGACCTTGATTTCACAGATGATGCAGTCATCTTTGCGGAGACTCTGGATATGCTTTTTGGGGCCCTCGAGGTGCTGAATGAGAGGTCGGAGCTTCTGGGTTTGCGGGTTTCCTGGGTCAACACTAAGATCCAGGCTTTCAATGACGTCTTGGATGCTGCTATCTTGTCTGTACCAGTTTGTGGTGAGGATGTTGAGTTCGCAGAGAGATTCACTTACCTTGGCAGTGATATTCATGTCTGCTGGCTGTGAACCAGAGGTCAATAGACGTCTGGGTCGGGCCTTCGAGTCATGGATTCACTGGATCATGGGGTGTGACGCTGTCGGTACCTGAGCAGGATGACGAAAGTCTGAGTCTTCAGGTCCTTGGTGCTTCCAGTCTTGCTATATGGATGTGAGACTTGGACTCTGACCAGGGATCTGAGATGGAGACTTAATTAGTTTGGTACCAGGTCTCTTCAGAGAATCCTTGGTTATCGCTCATCAGACCTTGTGTCCAATGAGCAGTTTCTGAGAGAGACTCAAATGAGATTTGTTACCTGCATCATCCGTGAGCATCAGCTGCGGCTGCACGGACATGTGGCTCATTTTCCTAATGCTGATCCTGCTCACCAGATTCTCTAGGCGAAGGAGCCTCGTGAGTGGAGGAGGCCAATGAGCCAATCATGTGCTTCGTGGTTGCAGCATCTCAAGGAGATGGGGTTGGGCCTCCATCTCTTTGCTGATGACGACACCCTCTGCCATCCCTCAGATCAGCAAGCAGCAACCTCTTCACTCTCTGCAGATCTGGATAAAATTACAAGCTGGTCTGACACTTGGAACATGTCTTTCAATCCTGACAAATCTCACACTCTCACTATATATCTCTCCAAAAGGACCATCTGGAAACACCCCCCCCCACCCCCCAATCTACTTTCTCAACAATCCTCTTGAAGAAGACCTTTCATTCAAGCTTCTGGGTCTCACAATCGACCAGGATCTTTCCTGGGAAAGCTAAATTTCAAAGCTGGCCTCCAAAGCTGACTGAGCGTCCACCGTCGTGCAAAGTTCTTCCTTGGCACACCTGAGCTCGTGACCACATTCAAAGCTTTCATCCGCAGCCTGATGGAGTAGTGCTCTCCCCTCTGTGCTGGTGATCCTGCCTCTCACCTTTCTCAGCTTCACGCAGTGGAAACGAAGGCATTTAGGATCATTGGTATCTCCCGTGATGAGGCTGAGTCTTTGGGTCTCTCACTCTTTCACCACAGGCAGGTCTGTGCTCTTTCTGTCTTCTACAGTCTCCTCTCAGGCCTCGCCCCCCCGCTCTGTCTCAGATATGCCCCCCCCTAATATTTCCACAAGGCGCTCAAGGTCCGCCAGCAATCCCTTCTGGTAAATCTACCAAAATCATGAATCACTGCTCACCTTCACTCTTTCATTCCTCTTTTTTTCCCACCTTTGGAATAAACTCCCTCACTCTCTTCAATTCCACTCTTCCCTCCAGGTCTTCAAAACAGCTGTTCACCACCATCTCTTATCTTCCCCCATCCAAAACCACAGTCTTTTCTATCCCCGTTAATCCACCCCAAACCCTCTTTCAAATGCCCTGCTTTCCTTCCTGAAAGTCCTCATCGTGTAAGGACCTAAAAGTCCCTGTAGTGTCCATCTTGTTTACCGTGTACCCCGTTCCATCCCTCTCCCTTCCACAGATCTCCTCTTGTCTCTGTTCCCCACTGTTTTCTCCTTCTCCCTTCCACCATTCTTTGTGTCCTGCTTCCCTTGTTGTGCATTCTGTGTGTTCGCTCTCATACGAGCCTCGACAGTGTATACAAAAAAAACAAGAATAATCTTATATATTATTTCCGAGTTTGTGGTTTCGTGTCGCGCTATCTTTGACTTTGTTCTGCGCTCGAGTAACGTGATATGCGGCTTACATTAACTCAAAGACCATATGAGGTGCATGGTACAAAAAAAAGTAAATAAAATGGTTCTGAAACGGTGAAATCGTATTCCACTTACTGCATTAAAGTAAAATTACTACTGATACTCTGCATCAGTTTGGCATCCGGCATAAAACATGTGCCAAATCACTATGCGGATCATACGGGTGATCCGCTGTGGCAACCCCGAACGGGAGCAGCCGAAAGAAGAAGAAGAAGAAGAAGACTCTGCATCAGTTCCTTTCTCAAGAACACCCACCCCAACATGTCGCGCAGAGCACGGGTTATGCTAGTAATAATAATAATTGTCTAGGCATCTGCCTGGGTGATGGCCAGATGGAGCCCCTGGAGTACTGGTGGAAAGTCGACGCAGTGATGCGCTGCTCTGGCTCATGCTCACATACCTGACCTTAGAATATACTGTGTATTTTAGCTCCTTCACGAGCCATGATTTCT
The DNA here is from genome assembly GCF_056783735.1 of Eptatretus burgeri. NCBI lineage: Eukaryota > Metazoa > Chordata > Myxini > Myxiniformes > Myxinidae > Eptatretus > Eptatretus burgeri. Next base: position 76,595,207 of record NC_140969.1, on the reverse strand, counting down.
GTACATCTATACTATGACAAAAATACTGTTGTGGGTCTTTTGATGTTGAAGAATCTACTGTCTCAGATATGCAAAACACAAAAAAAAACAACCTTTGAAGACCCTTTAAGATCCAAAAGACCCTTTAGACCCCCCAAGACCCCCAAAACCCCAAAGACTCTTCATGACCCTTTAAGACCCCAAATATGACAGGTCAGCGATGGCGAAGTGATAGGCCTATCGACTCAGATTAATCACAAGAGATTCCAATGATCTTGAAAGCCTTGGTTTCCACGGCGACAAGCTGAGAAAGATGTAAGGCAGGGGAGCCAGCCAGAGGGGAGAGCATCAGAGCAGTACTCCATCAAGCTGCGGATGAAGACCTTACAGGTGGATACAAGCTCAGGTGTGCCAAAGAAGTACTTTGCTTGATGGAGGATGCAATGTCCAGTCGGCGTCTGGCTTTGGAGGCCAACTTTGAAATGTGGCTTGCCCAAGAGCGATCATGGCTGAAAGTGAGACCCAAGAGTTTGAGTGACTGAACCTCTGAGATGGTTGTCGAGAAAGTAGATGGGAGGGTTTGCGGAACAGTCCTTTCGGAGTGAGTGAGTGTGTGTGTGGGATTTCTCAGGATTGAGAGGCATGTTCCAACTGTTTGACCAATTTGTAATTTTTGTCAAGGTCTGAGGAGAGGGAAGAGGCTGCTGTCTGTCCGTCAGAAGAATAAGGGATGGCACGGGAGAGTGTGGAGCCATCAGCAAAGGGAAAAAGTGAAATTTTCCAAGAGTCAATGAGATCATTGATGAATATTAGGAAGAGGATTGGGCTGAAAACACTGCCTTGGGATACTTCAGCCTCGACAGGGAGAGGAGAAGAAATGGCTCCGTTGAGAGCCACATGTTGGCTAGAGAGTGGAGGAAGTCAGTAATCCAAAAGTGCAGCTGGTCTTGGACACCATAGACAGACAGTTTAGAGAGCAAAGCAAAATGCCAGACTGTATCAAAAGCTGAAGATATGTCCAGAGAGACGACCCTGATCTCATGACTGATATTGAGGACCTCCATATCTATTGTTGGGAGAGTAGAAGTAGCATTTTCAAGGTAGAATGACGAGGTCTGAATCCGAATTGATGATCCGAGACAAGGCTGTAGGAAAAAAAAAAAGAATGAATTGTGTCAACTGCGATGATGGATTCCATGACCTTTCTGATGATTGGAAGCAAGCTAATTGGTCTGTAATTAAGGGGATACGTTTTTGCACCTTTTTAATGTAATGCTGTGATGTTGGCTGATTTCCAAGCATATGGAAGGTGACCTATGTTAAATGACAGGGTGAAAAGGACAGAGAGAGGAAGTGCAAAAGCAGCAGAGCAAGTTTTAGGACACATGAGCTGATGCCGTCTGCTTCAGTTACAAAGTCAGAGTCGAGGTTTGCCAGAAGTCTGTGGTGCTATTTGAAGTGACGGGAGGGATGGAAGCAAAGCGTACTCTAGAGACAGACTTGACAAGGCGCCACCAGGTTTTAGAGGAGGGAAACAAGTTTGAAAGCTAATTCTTGAGATTGGACAGATGTTGTTTGCTGCTTCTTCTGAATTGTTGTGGGCTTTGTGGAATGAACTGAGGTTGCCTTCAGTTGAATTTGCCATCCAGGAGGAGAATGCAAGTCGTTTGAAAGCAACTGCCTCACCACAGGATTCAGAGTACCAAGAGCGGGAGGATGGGTAAAATAACTGAAGACGAGATGGGATGAATCTTTGCATAAGGGAAAGTAGGTTTCTGTGGAAAAATTCCCAGGCTGAATCAATATCAGAAGCAGTATATATAGGAGACCAGTCCTGAAGTGTGATGGTTGATTGTAGTCCTGCCAGTTTGTCTGAGTGAACTGCCAGTCTCGCCGGTGCTGAGGCTATTCTGCGAGAATGGCCAAAGAGATGCTGACCTTCACAAGCACGTGATCAGATGAGCCAATTGGACCAGAGGAGGAGACTTCAGAGGACGCCAATGTAAAACAACCAATGGGCTGTTAAAATGATTGTCAAATATCAAAAGGTTGGAGCTCATCAGCATAACAGGCCGTTGTAATGGTATAGGTCTCATGACCCAAGCCTTCGGTAAGTGCAATTGGAATCTATCTGAGCTATATAACCACAATGGGTTAGATATGCATTGGCAGTGAACAAGTTTTTGCTTCAAACACAGGCAATTGTTTATTTTTTGGAGTGATAGAGGTAGCCATCTGTTTCTTAACTTTTCTTTTATTCAACTCAACCAGGGACCACACCAGAAAACCCGTCATGAATGATTAAAAGGGTCTTTGTCCGAGTAATTTGTGGACTCTCGCAATGCTGTGAAAAAACACCTCCATCATTATTTACTTTTAATGATGTGTAGAAAACAAGTCGCTGAGGCAGGTGCCACCATGCTTCGGTGGAATGTCTGAGCAGGCCATGTGATGTGCTGGCACTCCTTCACACCCGACACCCAAATGGTGGTTCGAGCCCAAGCGATCACCACACCAGACGCGAGGTGCTATTCATGCAGACACTAATCCTCCCGGATAAAGCCATTTGCATAGTTGCCAACATCGAGAGACAAAAATGTGGATGGAAAGGATACATGGTGCGAGGGAAGGAAGCGGCAGAGAGGAGTGCAGGTCTGGGAGGTGTGGGGGGAAGGGCATGGGAGTTGTGGGGAGGGAAGCTGGGAGTCTGGGAGGGTGAGTCTCAGAGTGGGGTGACGGTCTGGGAAGGGGGTGAAGGGTCTGGGAAGGGGGGGGTAGTTGGGTCTGAGAAAAGGTATCCCCCCCTCTCCGGTTAGGGAAATTCTGAAATCCAATTTGAACCGAGGATTGGTAGTTTAATCATGTAAAATGATCCAAGGTACCAAAATCAACTGATCATTGGTACTACTTTCATTGTATAAAATGAACCGAGGATTGGTACTTTCATTATGTAAAATAAACCAAGGTACCAATATGAAATGAGGATTGTTACTTTCATTGTGGAAAATGAATCGAGATACCAATATGAAACGAGGATCGCTACTTTGCGATAAAGAAATATGATTTTCAATCAGCAGGGTGATTCATTAGTGTGTACGCTGTCTCTCAGATGGATATTAATTGGGAATTTCCGTCAGTCAGCATTCGTTAAAGCTCCCATGGAATCTTTCGTGAAGAGTAGGCGAGCTATCACCAGCACTATGGGTGAATTCCAAATTTCTGCCAGAACTAGTCAAATGTAAGGCCTGGCTAGCCGGTTCACGAAGACTCAGGCCAAGCTTCCCCTGGCCGACTGCACATGAAAGGTGGGATAATGGTGGCTGTTAAAAAAAAAAGAAGAGGAGGAAGAAGAAGAACCCTTTCATTAGCGTAAGAATAAAAAATTTTTTTCCTATCGTAGTATTTTTACCATGGGTTTCCAGCTTGCAGAGTATATGTATAAATTACTTCAAGTGACTTAACCCTTTGAACCCTGAGCTCCTTGGACTTTCGGCTCTCCCACTCTGGGCTCCCTGGAGAAAAATCCAGCCACTTGGGTATATGGAGGCTTGAATAGTGGCCGGTAAAATGGCCGCTCGGGTTCAAAGGGTCAAAAAATCTTTATTTCAATTGTTGATTTTTTCTCTTCTGTTGGGCAGTGTTTTTTGGCAGGACATTTTGTGGACTATGGTCCAAGTTTGAATTTCTTAAATTGAGCACAATACAATGCAATACGATACAGCTGTAAGAATTCACAGTCTCTAAAAAATAAACTGCCAGCATCCTCAGCACAAAGTAACAGTTGCTGCATGATCACAGCCAAGTCGAATAAGATGCAATGCACCAATGACATCCACATGATGAATACCTCCCAAACTGTCGTCAAAATGCGCAACTTACCGCTAGAAGAGTCGAGTGACTGAGCTGCATCTGCGGACATGTGGACAGTGAGACATGTCAACCGAGCAGTCGTGTTTACTTCCCCCAGGAGGACTGGCACAGCTTCAAGCTGAGGAATATCCAACAGTTGTTTTGGCATGTTTCTCCACTCCATCACCAATCAAATGTCAACATCATCACTTTTGCCGATAACAAACCACTTCCCCAATCTAAAGAACAGCAGCAGTCATAACATTTCACCAGAAAAGGAAGCTGTTTATTTACTTGGTCAATTAAAAGTGAAAATTCCAACAGTTACCATGACTAAATCAGTAGTAAACCCTTCTAATTAAGGGAGTTCTTCGCAATTAAGAGATCAAAAGCATTCCCCAAACATTCAGCAGCCTGATCACGTGCCTTTGCCTATTCGTTATACGTCCTGTGAGAATTAGAAAAACCTTCACGCAACGTTATCATTTCAGAAAAACAATGCAATTTGGAAGCATGACGTACGAGTTTCAATTTTAAGTTTAGAGCAAAACGTTCTGAACATACAAGTATCAACGTCAACGAGCCAAGTTAAGAAATGTAGCCTAACATTTAAAGCAGGTGTCATTGTTTAAAATGAAGGAATGGTGGTACATAGCCAAGTATGGACCATGTGGGACTTAGAGGGGTACATGGTAGTGATGGTGCTCTCACACATCTGCTGCCCTTGTTCTTACAGATTAGTGGAGGTCATGGGTTTGGGAGATGCTGCAAAGTAGCCTTTGTGATTTGGTGCAGTCCATCTTATAATCAGTACGTACTGTAGCCACAATGTGCCAATGGTGAAGTGGATGAATATTTAAGCTAGTGGGTGAAGATTCAATCACATGGACTGCTTTATCTTAGATGTTGTCAAGCTTCTCGAGTGCAGCAAATTGTTGTGCATCCATCTAAGCAAGTGGAAAGTATTCTCTCACACTCCTGACTTGAACTTTGCAGATGGTAGAAAGGTTTTGAAGAGTGAGTAGATGTGCTACTTAGCACAGGATATCTTGCCTCTGACCTGCTGTTGTAGACACAGCAATGATGTGGATGCTCCAATATGGGGTCGTCATCAATGTTGACCCCCAACATGTCAGTACTGGGGGAAGTGGTCGCAATAATATTATTAAAATGTCACGAAAAGCTATTGGGTTCGTTCTTGTTGGAAATTGCCATTGTCTGGCACTTAACACGGCAGGAACATCACTTGGCAGATGTCATCCCAAGTCTGGATGTGTGTCCAGCTCTTGAAAGATGCCAACATTGACTGCTTCACCAACTGAGGAACTGCGAGTGGAGCTGAACACAGGCCCGTCGCTAGGGGGGGGGCATTTGGGTGCAATGCCCCCCCATGGCGCATCTGGTGCCCCCCACTTGTACGCCACCCATTTATGCCCTGTTGTACTCTGTGAACAACTTAGTGTTTAAGGACGAGTGCCCACTGTGAACTTGCTGATGAAGAGTTCACCTGTGTGAACTAAAACCCTTATTCCAGATGTTCAACGTGGTGAATAATGAGGCCTTCTTGGATAAACTGTTCTTTAATAATTTCCTTCTTTGAATAAGAATCAAGAGATAAGTGTGTGCTTCCCAGCGCATCTCCAAATGCAATTGGCAAGACAATACAGTCCAAGACCACAAGATAAAAGATAATAACACAAGCACCAATGCCAGCAGCCAAGACCTCGTGTCGAATGTCGATGTTGTGGGTGGTTATATATATATATATATATCGTGGATCATTTAGTGTTAAGGAATAGCCAATCAGCGTATTCGATATGGAGACCCTATTGAGCAGGTTACCTGATTGGTTGTAAGTTAGGTATAAATGTAATATCGTCATAATATGATAATATGATAAAGGAAAAGACAGAAATTTACATAATAAAAGATGAAGTGCACGTGTACCACGTGACCTTCACAACCCGTCAACCCTCCATTTTACAAAAGAAATTTTATAATAAAAATTTAAAAAATGTGTGTTTGCAATCGTGCTTACATTTGAAATTATGCAGATAAAACCTGTTTTTGATGCATGGATCATTTAATAAATAAAACCGTCAAATCTCGCGAGTCGTGAGATTAGTGACAGAGTCGCGAGGGAGGAATCACAGAACACGAGCTTGCAGCAGGAGAAAAAGACGTGGATGATGGATCTACGAAAATGGCTCAGAAAAGGAAAAAATGCAACCGACGAAAATGAAGAAGATGATGAAAGACATGTGGGAGGAGTTGGAGGAGGAGGAGGAAAAGACGATCATGTCGATGAAATACCGACAGAAGCTGGCCAACCTGGCCAAGCCAGCAACGTTAGACCTGCAGCTGGAGGCCCAGCGCAGACAGCCGAGTTTCCACGCTCGGCAGCGGCCTCGGGGTCGGGTGTGACTGTCAAGCCGCTTCCCGATGATCTTGGAAGTAAGAGACCGAATCAAGTTGTTCTACAGCGGTACCCTGGCCATCTGTTTGAGAACAAGAGTCGCTCGTTTGTGTCCTCGTGGTACCAGACTAATGAATGGCTGGAATACAGTGTGCAGACAGATGCAGCATTCTGCTATCCATGTAGGAAGTTTAACACCGCACGTGGCCCAGTGGACTCCACTTTCACAGTGCGAGGATACCGGAATTGGAGACATGCCGTTGAGAAAGGCAGGGGGTTTCACAAACACGCAACTTCAAAGGAACATTTAACTTGTGTTTTGAGTTGGAAGGAGAATGAGAGGCGCATCGATTGTGGTAAGGAGATTTCCACACTCCTCAATGCTGACCAGCTAAATAGAAACCGGTACTATGTGTCTGCTCTTATAGATGTTGTGGGATTTCTCACCGAAAATCAGATACCTTTTAGAGGGAGCCTTGATAATTTTGAAGATATGTCAGACGGGCACAGTGGGCTCTTCCTCTCGCTTTTAAACGACACACTCAAAAAAGACACCGAGCTAGCCAAAATAATAAAGCATATCCCACAAAACGCAAGCTATACTAGTCCGGAAATGCAGAATGAATTGATCTGCACATTGAGTAATGTTGTGACGGATGCCATCGTGGAAGAAGTAGGCACATCGTGGTTTACCGTCAAGGTGGATGGGACGAGGGACCCCACTGAATGTGAGAACATATCAATCATCATTCGCTTTGTATCCGCATCAAATGAAGCAACAGAGCATCTACCTCACAATAGCTACTGCCAACGCTGGAGATGCAAAAACATTGACAGACCTAATAATTGCAGAGCTGACAAAAACAGGACTTGACGCGTCAAAGATATTAAGTCAGGTGTACGATGGGGCTTCGGTAATGGCTGGGAAGCACGGTGGGGTGCAAAAGTTGTTGCAAGATATATTGGAAAGAGAAATCCCCGATGTGCACTGCTTAAATCACCAACTCCATCTGGTAGTTATCCACGCACTGGCAGCAGAGAAAGCTGTCACTGATTTTCTCGAGGTTTGTTGTTGCCTGTACAAATTCTTCAGAAAGCCCACTGTTGCTGCACAGTATAAAGGTGAGCGGTTAAAACGACTTCTTGATCAAAGGTGGACGGGACATTTAGCCACCGTGTCTGTGATCATCGGATCTTTTAAGGATATCACATCCTTACTGTCGGAGATTGATGCAGAGCGCGCCTACGGTGCAGAGATGAGGATGGAGGCTATTGGGCTTTCGCGGGAAGTCTCTGGGCCTGCCTTCATGTTCATTGCTATCTTTGTACAAAAACTGCTGATGTTGTTAGATGGCCCTAACAGCCTCTTGCAGGCAGAGGACATGGACTTGCTAACGGGGTTGAAACTGGTGGCGAGTGCTAGAGTGCGTGAAGAAACTCCGCTCTGAGGATGAGTTCACTGATCTGTGGAACAAGGCCGACGATGCTCACACTTCTACACCTGCACCACCAAAACGGAGACGCACAATGCATAAGAACTTGGAACAGTTTGTAGTTTTGGAGACTACAGGACAAAACAACGACAATGACAAGACGGAACTGCAGAGGGTTTTTTACAGCGCAATTGACACTGTGATTGGAGAGATCGCTCAGCGCTTCAGTGAGCGCAACACACAACTCGCCCGTTCACTCGCTGCCTTGAATCCCAAAAATGGCGTGTTTTTGGATCCCCACTTGCTCCAGCACATCATGACATGAACAAAGTCAACCATCAGTGAAACAGAGTGTGTGGTTGCAAAGCAGTTTATTCGCTCACAGACAGAAAAGCAGCCAAACGAGAGATGGACAACACAAAAACTCCTCAACATACCACAAAACGCTGGAAGCCATGCCAAGTGTAGTGACTGCTATGAGACTTGGTCTAACACTTGGTGCGTCCACTGCCATGTGTGAAAACTCATTCTCAACATTGAGGAATGTCTTCACTGACCATCGACGGTCCATGCGCCATGCACTCAAGGCACAACTGGTACAGCTGGCTTTCGAGAGAGACCTCACACGTAAATGCCTGAATGAATGGAAGGAGAAGGTCCTCACAAGATTCCACACTGAGACGCGTCGCCTGCAGCTCTTCTGACAGTGAGTGCAGCGGTATAAAAACGATACGAGGAGTTCAGATTGTGTGTGTGACTGCTGGCGATGTGTGTGTGGTTGTGGTTGCAGTGTGGTTGTGGTCAGCACCCGCCGTGGTCGGCTGCTTTGTACTTCTCATGTTTAAATTAAATGTTGTGTTTGGTGCTTTGCATATCCCATATCTAGTGCTTTGTGCATAACCTTACCTCTGTGTAATTGACTGCTTTGAATGCGGACCTTGTGTTATCTTCAGGCTGGTCGTATTTGCTGTTGATAGTTTAACGTGATGATCGCAGGTCATCGCCGACTGTATCTTATTTCAAAGTGCACTGATTCTGGTGCCAACCTCCCCCATTTAGTTGTTGTATCTCTGGTATATTAATTTTCTAATGCCAATTCTTGACAACACCTTGTATAAGTGCACCTGAATTGGTGGCAATTGTTTAATCATTGAATATTTGCATTGTGAATGTGCCAGTTTGTTGCGGCTCTCCTGCATTCGAATAATTTAAGGCCAAAAACATCGGAACATATTAAATCTAGCTGAGATCAATTTGGTTCGTATGCGACGGCAACCTCAGTATAGATGTGTCAATGCTGCATGAATACAATAGTATACCGGGTTATCAAAACTATTAAATATAATAATTGTGCCCCCCCATCCAGTTCATATGCCCCCCTTAATACTGAGCCCTGGCTACGGGCCTGGCTGAACACTGTGCAATCAACAAAAACTCCACTTTGGATATTATGAGAAGAGGAAGGTCTTGCTCTAGATACTTAGGACTATGACACTACCCATGAGGAACTCCAGCAGTGAAGATTTCCTAATGATTCCCATTGAACCCTTTGACAAAGGCTCTGATATCATACTCAGTTAAATGCTACCTTGATAATCAAGGGTAATAATTCTTGTATCCATGTTTGGATCAAGGTTATAATCAGGCCTGAAGTCAAATGGTCTTGACGGAATCAAAACTGAGCATCGGTGAGAAGTGCCACTTGATAGTATTGTTGTCGATATCTTCCATTACTTTACTCATGATTGGGAGTATGCTGATAGGGTGGTAATTGGCCAGGTTAGATTTATCCTGTTTTGGTTTGTGTGGCCATGTCACTCCTGGACAGTTTGCCACTGTCGAATGGATGCCACAATTGTAGCTGTAGTTGAACAGCGTGGCTCTGGGCAATGTTCATTCAGGAGTGCAAACATTTAGGGCTATAGCCGGGATGTTATCTGGAGTTGTAGCCTTTGTCTATTGCACTAAGTGGTTTGGAGAGATGATGTCGTGTGAATCAATTTGGTGAGAGACTGGCATGTGTGATGGTGGGGATATCAGGTGGAGACCAAGAAGGATAAACTCAGCACTTGAAGTAGAAAACGGTACCAAGTGCTGCAACAACATATTTAGCACTCACCTACATGGGATCTACTGTTTTTGTGGTATTTCTTCCTCCCATAAGTTGCTTCATTGTCCAACACCATTCATATTTGATGTGGCAGGTCTGCACAGCTTTGATCTGATCCATTGACTGTGGGATTGCTCAGCTCTGCCAATAATGACACTTTCACCATTTAGGATGATGTCGCTCTGTGCTATTACTTCACCAGGTGGGCACCTAATTTTCAGGTACATCTCGTGCTGCTCAGGCATACTCTTCCAATACATTGCTCATTGAACCAGGATTTGTTGTCCAACATGATCGTGATTGAGGAGTGAGGGATATAATGAGTGATAAGGTTTCAGATCATGATGTTGTACAACTCTGCTGCTGCTGATCGCCAAATATACAGCAAGACCACACTTGTAATGCGAGTCATGATGTTTGTGAGTTCGTAAAGATTTACAATGCCATTAATGTTCTGAGCGGATGTTCTGGGCAGAGCTTGGAGTGAAGGTTTTGAGCGCAGCTCAGAACGGATATAGATGCATCCTGGGAAGCAAAAGCTTCGGCTCGCTGCAAAGCTGATAGCTGCTGCAAGCTTATGTCACTCTGCAAAGCTTACATCGTGTTGTAAAGCTTATACTGCGTTGCGAGGTTCATATCGAGCCACGAGGCTATCTGTGTGACGAGGCCCATTCGACGTTTTATCTACATACAAGCGCTACTCATTAAGGAGGATTAAAGTGGTTAGTATGTCTCTCTCTGTAGCTAATTGTAAGACTTCATGTAGTATGAAAGATTGGAATGTATTTTGTATGCGTTCTCACGTCAACACATTGCACGTCACGTACATTCATGCCATTTGCATCACGTATTTCGATGCCATTTGAGGTCTGTTTCCAGTTTGTTTGATTTATTGTTTTTGATTTTTTAGTGGAACTGTAATGCACTTCTGAAGTATTGTTGTCACAAAACAACATCATTCCTTTATAGTTTCATGGAGCTTTCAAATAACTCTCTAAACTTCTTTGGGAATGAATAAATGGCCGAAGTTTTCTGCATGAACACTACTCCTTGTGTATATTTCTGCGAACGACATCCAACGAACGTGCGATACTACGATTACGAAACCCCTCATGGCAGATAAGCGCTTGCTGCCATTAAAGTACTTCTATCGTTACATCAGAAGTGGAGTTGTTTAGTGATTGCAGTGTTCAGCTATTGATGATGGCCAAATCAGAGCCCCTGCTGCTGTTTCTGGCACATGAATGCCCAGTTGTGATATGGTTGGCGGTATCCTCATTACGAAGAAAGGAGTTGGTCTTCAACATTGTGTGGCAATCTCTCCGACCAATGCTGTCCTGAACAGACACGTCAGTGACAAGTAAACTGGTGAGGGAAAGATCAAACAAGTAATTCCCCCCTATTGCTATCTGTTGTTATTCCCTCTCACGATCTCTCACAAGCAGTCTGCAATACATGGCCAGCTTGGTCAAAGGAAGGACTAACGAGCCACTCTTGGTGACAGATATTACATTATGCATCCTCGCTGCCATCAATGCTTGCTTAATGAAGCATCCGACATGGAGTACCAATACATTAGCTGGAGGAAGTAGGTAAGTGTTCTTCTTTCATATGCAACTCAAGGCTGAGGGGTAGAACCATTGGCTGAGAGTGACTGTGCTGCTGATGCAATGCCCTCGGTAGGTTAGGGCAGGAATTTGGAATTTGACCAGGGTGCGGAGATAGCTTGCTAACTCTTCATGAAGGATACCGTGGGGTGGTTTTTTAACGTTCACCAACTAAAGTTAGCAGACGGGATGCCCAGTTTTTGAATGTCCATATGAGGGATGGCACACACGTTGATGAATCACTCTGCTAATGAAACACTGGGATGACAGTTTATAACTGGGTCACAATTCAAACCCAGAGTAGACAGTTCAAGCATAAGGGCACACAAGTTACCCTGCCAGCCAGAACACATATTCCTCATTCATCTGTGTGTGCTATGATGCTGTTCATAATATTCTCAGTTCTGATGAAATTCTGTAAAGTTTTGAAGATTGCGACTGAAAGCTCTGAAATGGGGAAGGTGGCTCAGCTATTCCATAACCATTATGACGGATTCTTACATGTGACAGGTCGATGTTCCAAAGCTTGATGTAGCCATCATTCGAAGCTGAAAGCAAGATGTGAATCCCATGCCAGTACGAGCTGTGCAGAGCTTTCACTCTGAAACACACGGACATCACACCTGGGGACTCTTTACATATCATTTTCATAGGCCAATGTGGATAGCAGCTAAAATATATCATGTACAAACAAACACCATTAACGATCTCAAGTTCTTTCAGTAGCAAATCCAATTTAGCATGTTGAAGGAATTAATGCCCTCCATTGGGTAAATGTTAGCCTGGTGGTAGCTTAACAGTTAAGATAGCTGGCTGAGGATCTTGAGGTCCTGAGTTCAATCCTCTGTAATGCCATAAATCACACCAGGTGGTCAGCTAAATGAGTATCAGCTCTGCAGAAAAATGAGACATTTGAGTATCTGAAGTCAAAGTAGCAACATATTCAGGATTGGACCCCATAGCCAATGAAACCACCTCGGCAGCCTGATGTGTCCTGCATGGATATATTGGCAGTGTGAAAGAAATGTATGTTGGGCAAATGCAATATTCTACTCCATCTCACAGATGGTCTTGGCTTTATTTTTATTACCAATGGAACAATAAAAAAAAGTTTTGAGTTGGTCAACATAGTATTTGAACATCAAACCATGAGGTGGACGACAGGTCAATGAAAACATTTCAAAGAGCAATAATTTCCTTGGTCATCCAATGGAAGAGTTTTAGTCTTACTTCTGGGCCTCACCATTATTTATTTATATGCATCTTGTGGCTGCTCGGTTGCATCATTTTCTGGGAGCGCAACTGTGCCGCTGATGCAATGCAACATCACCAGTCAGCTCGTACTCATTTTGCTGACCTCGGAAGGATGAAAGGCTGAGTCAACCCACCTGGTATTAATTCAATGGCAGACATGGGCTTGAACTCAAGACCCTAACATCTTAAGCCAGCCACCTTAACTGTTAAGCCAACACCAGGCCTGGCCTCATCATGATCTTTCCTGGATCAACCACACAGCCAAACTATCCTCCAAAGCAAGCAGTGGACTGCACATCCTCTGTCAACCAAAGTCTTTCCTAGGAAAATCAGAGTTACTCAAAGTCTATAACACCTTTGTCCAGAGCTCAAATCGGAGTACAGATGCCCACTATGGGCTGGTGCTGCAGAATCACATCTGGCTCTTATAGATTCTGTGGAATCTAAAGCTCTTAACAATATGGGAATACTTAATTATGAGGCAGAAGCACAATGTCTGTTGCTCTCATCACAGGAAGGTCAGTGCTCTCTCTGTTTTCTCCAATCTATGCTCTAACATTGCTCCCTCAGTCATTCGTTCCTCTCCAGCAACTCCAAGGTGCACATGTTCTTCCGGTAACCCCCTTCTGGTTAAATTTCTAAAATATTGAATGACAGCACACCCCAACTTTTATTCCTCACTTCACCCATCCATGGAACCCACCTTCTGGATGATGTTGCACCTCACTCTTCCCTCCATAACTGTAAGCAGGGAGTGCACCACCGTCTCTTGTCATCCCCATTTTAATTCCTGATCTTTATTACCCCCATTAACCTTTTCAAACCCAACCATCTTACTTGCCAATTTCAGTGTCTCACCCAACCTCTATCTCTCGATATCTCTCTTCTTCATTGCACGGCCCATGAGGCACTGACGGCGCCGTAGTGTCCTAAAGTGCGGCCCCTGACATGCGGCCGACAATACACAATGTGAAAACACCCCATCATAATCTGTCATAAATGCTATCAAATTGACCTAATAGCTTCAAATGAGTGTTACAACACAAAGCATAAAAGTAACATAACTACATCAGGAAAGTTGTAGTGCACAAACAATAATGCTTGCAGCCCAGTTAACCACAACGAAGAAGAAAATGTGGAGGCAGGGCCAAATAGCAGCCTTTTTGGAGTCCTGCAGGTGGTGGCGGCTCTCACACCGATGTCTTATCGACAAAAGTAGCCCACCTCAAAAACAATCGTGAAGATCACTGCTCTATAGCTACATTTTTTAAAACAGGAATAAATTCCTGCATGGGGCTAGTGTGAAAAAAAATTCTGACTCAACCCAGGACTCAAACCCAAGGACCTCATCGCTTACATAGTGACAGCCGCTTGTCAGAATCTCAAATGCAGAACACCTCATCAGCCAATGTGATGAGGCCCAACAGAGGGATACAATTAGGCTCACCTTGAATCGTGTGCTTTGAATTCGCACATGCAAACTTGCTTTTGCACATCGTAAAGATGTATTTTCTCATAATCCCCACAAACTCCAACAATCGACTCCTGGAAATACAGAAATAATCGGTTTAGCAATTACTCACCATCAAACAATCGCCGCAAACAAGATGGCGGATTTGCTACTGGCAATGCAGTTATCGACTGAAAACTGTGGCACAGTATGGGTTAAAACCATTATTATAAGAAAAGAAAAAAAATACATCAACAAAAGACAGAAAATAATAAGTTGGCTCACCGTGATGAATCGGACTGATGAAATGCGCACGGGTATGCTGAAAGTCCAAACCACCGAAGCAGTTTCGACCTTGTATACATCAACTTGATTATTCCGGCTCACGATGTAAAAATCTCCCTTCGGCGACCACAGCACCAAGTCGGCTACTGAAATGGGAGAATCCGTAACCTTCCAGCTCCAGCATAATCTGGCAACGTCACATCTGTACCTTTGATGCTTTTACAAATCAGATTTCATAAAATCACCATACACCTGATTCTTCATGAAAAAAATAATAGAGGCAACACCCCTGGGTGCTCAACTGTAAGAATAATGATACTGAGGAGGAAGTCAACATGGGACAAAATCAGCAAAATGTAACAATTAAACGATGTTATGGGCCCAATTTTTTTTAATGTCATGAACAAACTTTGGCACATCATGGGTGATGAATGTTGCAGTCAAATTTCAAAAACTTTCTACCATCTGCATTACCTATATAGTTGGATGAAAGTCAGAGACTTCAGGTCCTTGGTGCTTCCAGTCCTGCTCTTCTGATGTGGCACTTGGACTCTGACCAGGAATCTGAGAAAGAGACTTTATTCCTTTGGTACCAGGTCTCTTCGGAGAATCCTTGGCTCTCGCTGGTCGAGGTTTGTGTCCGAGTGGTTGCTGAGAGAGACTCAAATGAGATACGTTACCTGCATAGTCCTTGAGCATCAGCTGTGGCTGTGTGGGCATGTGGCTCATTTTCCTGATGCTGATCCTGCTTACCAGATTCTCTCAGTGAGGGAGTCTCGTGAGTGGAGGAGGCCAATGGGCCAAGCATGTGCCTCATGGTTGCAGCAGATTGGTCAGCATCTCAAGAAGATGGGGATGGGCCAGGCATCTGCCTGGAGGATGGCCAAATGGAGACCCCTGGAGTCCCTGTGGCAAGTGGATGCAGCGACGCACTGCTCCAGCACATGCTCATATACCTAACCTGATGTCTGCATTGCATTTTCCCAACATACCAGGATCTCTTTCTCTCTACCCCTGCTAGTACTGATTGAACCCCCATGAAAACAGTCCCAACCTCTGCTAACCCTCTATCGAGCTCCACAAGCTTTAACCACAGCTTTGCGTGCCTTTTCTCTCTAACACTTTCTGTCCCATCTTTCTTTACCCCTCCAAACTAACACGCCACTCCACGTTTAATTCGCGCTCCCACCTGTGCCACAGAAATTTCATTATTTTCAGTTAATTTTGTTTCCATGTTATTAATTTCTCCCCTCATCTCCACATTATTTTCATCCAATATCCCCTCCATTTGTGCCAACATCACAACATCTAAGATGTGATGGATCTCAGGGTAACTTCTTGGAGATTGATCGGCTATCTCTGTGTAATGGCCTTTTCCAGGAGAACTCACAAGAGTAATCAACAACTCAGAGTGGATGCTCTCACGATTTGGCCACAGAGTGTGGTTCAGACAAATTAATCACCCATAAATGACAAGCTTTTTGCCCTTAACCACCGGGACCACCCCCCACCCTCCCTGTTCCACAACACTTACGTCGCACATACTATCTTTACCTACCTGTTAGGTGTAGAGTGCATTCTTACGTACAGATGCGAGACGTGGACACTCACCAAGACCAGGCGAAAGTCATTAGATGGTTGCTATACACGAATGCTCTGGATGGCTCTCGACGTCAGTTGGCAACAGCACATGACGAACGTCAAGCTCTATGATGACCAACCGATGCTCACCACTAAAATCGAGGTGAAAAGACTGCAACTAGCGGGGCACTGTTTATGCTACCCCGAGTTACCTGCCAGCCTCGTCATCACATGCGAGCCCAAGCACGGGAGAATGAACCCTTGTCACCCTCCCAAGACTATGGTCTTGGGAGGGTGACAAGACAAAGGAGCATGGTCAACACGCTCCAAGAAGACAGTAGCATGGCTAATGTAGATGAACTGAACACACTGACGAGGGAGAGGGAGGAGTGGAGAGTCCGTCATCGTGCCAGATGCCGGCCCTTTAGGCCCGAGTCGACGTAGACGTAGACGTAGACGTAGACGTAGACGTAGACGTAGACGTAGACGTAGACGTAGACGTAGACGTAGTAGTAGTAGTAGTAGTAGTAGTAGTAGTAGTAGTAGTAGTAGTAGTAGTAGTAGTAGTAGTAGTAGTAGTAGTAGTAGTAGTAGTAGTAGTAGTAGTAGTAGTAGTAGTAGTAGTAGTAGTAGTAGTACCACCACCTGTTTGAAATTAATAATTTTTCTACCTTGGCTGCATTTTCACGACAGTTGAAAAACTGAGAATTTTACCAAAATAATTTAAAGTTATCATCTCCTGCAAAACCAGAGAGTTGGTGTCAAAGCCACCCAATGCTCACCTGTTTATACATTTATCGTTTTTAAAAGACGTGTAATAATATTTTTTATAAAGCATTGCAGTGAAGTCTGATCCAAATAATTTTAAAGCAATATATGTATTTGTACATTGTAATCAGTAAAAAATAGTGGTAGATAAAAACATTAGAAAGGAAATAACTTGCACCAAAAACTTTAACATTTTCACGCTCACGCTGACGCTGATGCCGGGGGTATCGCTATAGCTCTCTGTTCTTCGAACAGGAGAGCTAACCAGAGTGGTGTCAAAGCCACCCAATGCTCGCCTGTATATACATTTATCGTTTTTAAAAGACGTGTAATAATATTGTTACGGATTCGCGCCCGCCGGCGTGCTGACGGCCACGTAACTCGAATCGCGGCACGTCGCCCACCGGACGGACAATCCAGTCGTGACCCTCTCGGACTAACGCCGGGAACCAGTCACGGGTGGACCTTTCGGTCTCACCGCGATCGAGCCAATCAGCCCCCGCGTGGGATAGGGTTGCTCGCCAAATTCGACCTACCTAAGTACCCACACGGAGGGTAGACCGGGCGATCGCACCTCGCCGCAGGTCGACTTCGGACACGGGCCACTTAAGCGACCCGTTCCGTTCTATCGGGATAACCGAGCGGTGTTATCGTCGGCCTCGACGGTTCGATTAATTATCGGGCGTATTCAGCCCACTACCAACCCTTTACGTGAAGCAAGATGAGGATTCAATGAAAGAAATGACGAAGCGAAGCGGGAAACAGTTCAACACAAAGCACATTTATTCGCGATGAACGGAAAGCACACATATTCAATTCCTCCAAAAGCACATAGAAAAGGAAAAGAAACACAATGCAATTTTACACAAAAAGCAAATGCGACAATGCAGATCTAATACCGATTACGCGAGCACACGGCAACACTTATACAATTTTACTTCACAGACGGCGCCGACAACACACATTCCCAACAAAAGAAAAGAGAACACCCTCAAGGATGAGGTGGGCCTGAGGCCGAGACCGGGTCGGGCCTACCCGTCTGGTGATGAGACGCGGAGCGGCGATGGTGCCTCAACTCCGCGGGCCTCGCGGACAGTGTCTGGTAGGGGGTGGGAAAGGGGCCCCCTTGGTCGCACTATCTCAGCGCGGGGGGGAAACAGGAGGGGGTTGCTGATGCTCGGGGGAAAGGAGGATTTTTACTCTGCCTCGAGTCCCGCGACGAGCGTCTCCACCTCGACCAGGTCGCGCCGTCGGCCTCCCTGGTGTGCAGCTCCCGGCACGACGCGAGCACCCCCTCGTCTGCCCTCGCCGCCTCTCCACAGCTCCGTCCTCTCCGCTCCGACTCCAACGCACACGACGACGATGACGACCAACAACCACGACTTCTTCTTCTTCCCAACTCCACCGACTGCGAAGTCTTAACTCCCTTGACTGACGAACGCGGTCGCTTATATAAGCCCCGTGGCTTCGCTCTCTCATCTTTGACCCCCTGCCTTCGACCTTTCACCTCGCTCCCCATTGGCCCGAGAAAAAGTGGGCGTGAATGCATTTTGATCCATGAATTTGCATATAGCGACCGCCCTCCAACGCCCTGGAGGCGGGGCCAAATCGCCCCTCGCTCACCGATTGGACGGAACAAAAGTGGGCGTGTGTCGTTTTTGATCCGTTTTTGGAGCGGAAAATCCGTGGTTTTGTACACGCTGTTCGGCGCGCGCCCTGCACGAGTCCAACACCGGTACCCACAAGCTGCGCAAGAACGGTGGCGATGCGACGGTTGCGAGGTGTGACGTGAAGCGGCGCCGCGGTGGGTGGTTGATGTTGTGGTTGGTGGTGGTAACAATGGCGGTTGGTCCAAAATAAAGATAGTAAAAGAAAAACGGCTATCCTGAAGAGTCGCAGCACGCATGAATGACATGTATTCCCACTAGACAACGGGTTTGGGCCTAACTACACATATACTTACCGAGATATATCACCTAAGGGACCTGAATGGTGGTTTGCGAATTTGGTAACCACAACAATATTTTTTATAAAGCATTGCAGTGAAGTCTGATCCAAATAATTTTAAAGCAATATATGTATTTGTACATTGTAATCAGTAAAAAATAGTGGTCGATAAAAACATTAGAAAGGAAATAACTTGCACCAAAAACTTTAACATTTTCACGCTCACGCTGACGCTGATGCCGGGGGTATCGCTATAGCTCTCTGTTCTTCGAACAGGAGAGCTAACCAGAGTTGGTGTCAAAGCCACCCAATGCTCGCCTGTATATACATTTATCGTTTTTCGTTTTTAAAAGACTAGTCTAATAATATTTTTTATAAAGCATTGTAGTGAAGTCTGATCCAAATAATTTTAAAGCAATATATGTATTTGTATATTGTAATCAGTAAAAAGGTGTGGTCGATAAAAACATTAGAAAGGAAATAACTTGCACCAAAAACTTTAACATTTTCACGCTGACGCTGACGCTCACGCAGGGGGTATCGCTATAGCTCTCTGTTCTTCGAACAGGCAAGCTAATAAAAAATGATTCTCCAACAATAATGCATCTTGATTATGTTTTAAAATACATTTGTCAATCCTCATACACTCACAATTTCCATCAATTTAAGGATAATTAACAAAGATAGAGATGTTGGCAATGCATGCAGCTGGGGATAAAGACTTACTTTGTTTGATATTCTTCACAAAGGCAGATCTTCCTTTCATCAGGTTCCAGGTCCTGCATGCAATACAGGCAGCAATCACATTGTGTATTGGAGAACCTACTGTGAAGCTGCTAATATTTTCTTCCTCCACAAGAGGCATGGATGCCTGGTGTTGGCTTAATGGTTAGGGTGGCAGGAGTGGGATTCAAGGGTCCTGAGTTGAAATCCTGGTCAGCTGTTGAATTGATACCAAGTGCGGTTGACTCAGCCTGTCATCCTTCCGAGGTCGGCAGAATGAGTACCAGCTTGCTGGGATGATTGAGACATTCGAGTATCTTGCGTCAGAGTGACAACCCATCCAGAATTGTGCACAATAGCCCAGCAGACTGCTTAGGCAACACCAATGCTCTGCAAAGAGTATAGTCCTAATCTCTTCCTCCTCCAATTATCACCATTTTTTTCAACCACGGCCAATGATGAAAGAAAATATTCACTTATTTTATCGCTTTTTATCTCAAATTGTTGATCTTTTTTATTATTTATTTATTGTTTTTTTTGTTCTGAGGGCAATGGTAAAATAAAATATTTGCATTAGTTCTCACTTTTATCTAGAACGTTAAGCTTGCACACTGGCAATAACACATACTAAGACACGGAGCACATGTTGTTTTGAAGAAAGTCCTTCCTGTCTTCTTGTTCACTTCCTGCCGAGATTGATGCTCTCGCTTATAACTGTGAATATGGTTATGTACAACTTATGATGATTAAAGAAGTTGTAACATGTCTTGGGGAAATACATTTTTTTTTGAAGCTTTTTATATTGCTACATAATTGTTCTCGACGTCCTCGGGCCGTTCGACACACGGCTTCCGAGGTAGTTTCATTGGCGAGGCTGCTGGGTGTTACAGCCTGGACAGGTCACCACTCCGACACAGGATACGTGACGACAAGTGCAGGCATTTGGAATTTGGCCATGGTGCCACTGATAGCTCACCTTCTCTTCGCAAAAGGCACTGTGGGGCTTTAATGGCCACTAACTAATAGTAACAAATGAGGCATCCATTTTAAAGTCCATTTGAGGGACAGAGCACACATTGATGAATCATCTTTCATGTGAAACACCAGGATGGCAGTTTAAATAGCTGTCGATATTCAAGGCAAGGCAAGTCTGCATTATTCCACATTATCCTGCCAGCCCTTCCTTCAGAAATCGCTATGTATGTGAAATACTGAAGAAAATGTCACCACACTGGCCCGATGAAATCGTGTTGTGGGCCCAATCTGATCCATGGGCCCGCGGTTCCCCATGCCTCTTGTCCATCCATCCATACAAATTAGAAATATATTTTTTAATTTCTTTATGAACAACATTTACTTATATATTAGTGCAGGGGCATATGTTTGCATGTTGGCAAATTATGTTAATTTGTGGCACCAAAGTTTTTCTGACTCAGAATGTCCCACTGAACAAGAAAATCTTTGGTGCCAATTTTTTAGAGATATTTGACTACGTTTTTTTTCAGGTATATACATCAGAACATATATAATTAATTGACCAATTCAGCAAAATTTTGGACATGATATTTTTATATCTTTGATGAACCATGTCATGTCACACCTCAAAATGATCGGTGTGGACCATGGTATACAACGAAAATGTCAGAATTTATACATACAATAGTTTAATGAAATGGTACCGTAAAATCCAAGATGGCCACCTCTAAATCATGAAATTCAACTAATTGGCATATATATATATATATATATATATATATATATATATATATATATATATATATATATATATATATATATATATATATATATGTATATACTAGTAAAGGTGCCCATCTTCGACGGGCCTCACTGGCAGCATATGGTAAAAGACAGATCGCATGAATGTATTTTAAACAATATATTATATCATTTTTATCCATTGATTATCATTCAGGTTTTCCCCTTCGACTGTCCCACAGTAGCTCCACCTCGAAGACATTACCACGTAGTTTAGTGACTACACAACGTGTACCATTCGTGAGTTCCGGAGGATCCATAGAGCGCATTAAAATAACAGGCACCCTATTTTAAAGTGATCCAAAAGGCCGGATCAGTTTCGTCTACATATTCATATCTTGTAGATTTTAGCTGGCCGGATCAGTTTCGTCTACATATTCATATGTTGCAGAATGTAGCTGATTCTGAAACTGTTAACAGCATGTCGATCGGATGGTTCTGTGATTTTCTACGGTAGTAAACAGAAGTACGACTTAAGCCTGTACACCACTATGTGGAGACCCGAGATTTTTATGTGCATGTGCTCAATCCCGCAGCCACCCGGAAAAGACCCAAGTACACTGTCAGTACTCACCTCCACACTAAAACGATGATCATGATTTTGGATTTAACCGTACCTGACCGGGCGATACTTTGTTGGCAGTTGGTCCGGCTGGGCAGCGAATATCGGTCGATGAAAATTTCAAGACGGCAACCATGTATAAAAAAAGCAAAGAAATACTTTGTACTTCGTCAGAAAGTCATGGTTTTGTGAAGAAACTACGGCACATGGAAAGTGCAAGTTCGTCAGGTATGAACTCAACTGTTTTCTCCCCAAATGGAGCGTGATTCTCTGAGCCGAACTCATCTTAGTGGTCCTCTATAAAATGGGAAACATTTTTATTTACTTTTTGTGCAATAATTCCTCCCATTTTGCAAATGGAGTTTTTGAACTGTTTCACTTCCATAATCATCAAAACGAATTTTGAGGGGCCTCTTAAGGAAGACAATAATATCATTACTATACATGTCAAAGCTTGTTTAATTTCATGCAGTAACAAAAATCTGATGGTGGAACAAAAAAAGGGGCGTGCCTAAATATTAATATATATATATATATATATATATATATATATATATATATATATATATATATATATCTATATTATTACTTAAGATAACAATACAGTCTATTTGTTGTAATAAATTACAGTTGTTGATCTTGAGGAATCTCATTTCAGAAGAGTTATTTGATTGGATATCTTTAAATACAACTTAGCAGATAATTAATAAATAAATTAATTAATTATTATCTTACTATTTGCTGATTATACATTTTTTTAGAAAATAGACAACATCACAGCTATATAAACTATATATTAATTCCCTTACAATAATTTTGTGCATAAGATTCACAATTTTCTTTATCTTTCAGAGTGGATGGCATCGCAGTTATATGAATCATAATACTCGTGCATAAATCACACAGTCATGCCAATACAATCATTATGTGCATTTGGTTAACAAGTTTGCTTTCCCTTTCTTGCTTCTGTTTATTATCCCGCCCTCCGGAGAGAGGGAGCGGGATATTGTTATCGTCCAGTTTGTTTGTCTGTTTGTTTGTCTGTCTGTCTGTTAGCAACTTTACAGCAAAAAGGCTTTAGCAAACACTATCAAATTTAATCCACAGGTGGGCAATGAACCTTGGACGACCCCATTAACTTTTGGGTCCAATTGGATCAAAGGTCAAGGTCAAGGTCACGAAAAGATCAAAATAGTTTTTCGCTCATAACTTCGTCAAAATGATCTGATTTACTTCAAACTAAGCTTATAGTGAACCTTATTCTATTTGTCACTTGTAATCCTACCCATTCCTATAGTGAAAAATGCATATTTGTGAAGATCGGTAGGGTCCGAAGTTTTGGTTGTCATGCTCATCGGTCAAAATTACAAATTTTCCATTAAAACTAAAACATGGTTACGAAAATACAACTTCACGGGAAAATGGCTGGCTCAAACACTGTCAAATTGTATCCACAGGTGGGTAATGAACCTCGGACGACCCCATTAACCTTTGGGTCCAATTAGGTCAAAGGTCAAGGTCAGGTCACAAAAAGGACAAAATCGTTTTTCGCTCATAACTTCGTCAAAAATGGTTTAATTGACATCAAACAAAGACTAAAATATTCCTTATTCTTTTCCTTATAATCAACATTCAGGTTAAGGATGTATCAAATTTAAATTTGATCCCCAAAATAACTTTATGCCTTAAATGGGTGGGATTTGTTGTGCCTGGCACCACTTGTTTCAGATGTACTTACATATGCTGAACCAGACCACTAATCATAAAAATTGAGGTATCTCTGAAATCAAAATGGACAAACCTCATTCCAAGCATCCTTGTGTAACTTCAGAGACAAACTATGCAATATGTCTGAAGTGTCAAGTTCCAGATGGACAACTGGTTGCCAATCCCACCTCATATGACAAGTTCCTGGATAGTGTTCATGAGCGTGCAGGTTATGGTGATCCTGGTTATCTTCCATTGAGCAGCAGACTCCAGGATGTTGATGCATCAGATCTTCAATCATATGGGGCGTCTTGGCAGAGGGAGTGCTTTCAAGAGACTGTGCATAAGCTCAAAATTGATCGTGCGAAGATGCGATTTCAGAAAAGTACAGCCACAAAAGATTCTGCCATTCTGCTATCATCTCCAGTCGGCCGTCCGTCATCTTCTCAAGCATCAAAATGTGATGATATCTCACCGTGTTCAGATGCCACAACAGGGACGAAGCCATTCACCCGATCATCATCAGTCTCACATAACAAGATGCAATGTATATTCTGTAGTGGAGATGGAACGACAAAACAATTGCATGGTGTGTTCATTTGACGTTGGAAAAAAAATCTACGACGCTGTCCAAATCAGTGATAATGATGAATGGAAGGTTCAATTACAAGCCATATCACCAAATGACGCATGGGCCATAGATGTAAAATATCATCTCCCCTGCTACGTGAAACATGTACAGCGTCAACCACAGCAACAAACGTTGAATCCTCACCAAGTGAATCAGAACCAAAGGACTATTCTTGCCGACATCGAGTTCTTCAATGTATTGAAAAATGTACTTCACTCTGGCAACATTGTTTCAATGAATGATGTCACCAACACCTACATTGGCATCTGCAGAATGCATGGAGTGGTACGAGGAAAATTGATTCAGAATAAACATGTTAAATATCTGATCAAGACACGCCTTGAAGATGTTGAATTCTCACGCCCCAGTGCGAGACAATCTGAAATGTTATGCTCCAAGACTACGAAAGATTCTGCCATCAGAAAGAAAATTGACTCCCGAAGTATGGAACAGAACATGAAAAGCATTTTTTAATGTGCGAATATTCTTCGAAAGGACATTCTTCGTGGCAGAGAAACGCCATGGGTCTTTGACGGATCACTTAACAGTGGTAGTAGAGATGATAATGTCCCAGCATCCTTGACAGCACTGATCCGATTGGTGTTAGAAGGGCCATCCATGTCCTTGGCTGATGAACGTGCAAACCACATTGATAGAGCAACCATCAACATTGCACAGAACATAATGTATGAAGTGAAAACCCAAAGGCAACTGACACATATACCCAAGAATGTGAACTCATTTGCAGAATCCGAGAAATTTGCCACCGACAAAAGGAGCACTGGAACAACACATCAAGCGAGCTCATTATCAGGCTATGGTGTGGTACCATGATGAAATAGCCAAATCCAAACTACCAGAACATGGTTGGACATTAGAGAACAACCTATACAGGCCAGTGATAACCCATCTACCACCTGCACCAAAGGCTGTGCTGGAACTTGTGAGGTGCAAATGTGTCAAACAAATGTGCAGAACGGCACATTGTTCCTGCAAGCGAGCAAATGTTGTATGTACAGAGATGTGCACTTGTGAGGCATCTGATGACATCTGTGAGAACACTCAACAATCAGCAGCTTCTGATTCAGATGACAGTGATGATGAACGACAATGATGAACTCTGAAATAATATAAAATATAACACTTAAGTTGGCCAAGCGGCATGCACCAATTTTGTTAAATAAATTCGAAAATACACTATATTTTCCATATTTTAAAATATATAACAATTTAATATTTATACAAGATAAGTAGCATGATAATTTCCTGCCAAAATTACTCTACATCTCACCGGTCATTTTAAGATGCTATATGACATACTTATAATGAAGTTTTGAAAAAATATATTTTTTGTTATAACACGATCACGGTCATCTCGTATTTTCTGGAAAAAATCACACGAAACATGCATAAAAAAATTGGCACCAAGATTTTTCAATATCAATATACTCCTGTAGTCACAAAAAAAACCTTACAACATAAATTAACATAGTTTGCAAACATGACCATGTATCTCAACATATGCCCCTGCACTATATTGAAAAATAAAAAAATACATTGACATTTCTTGGACTATTACACACAACAATCTTATATGTAGAACTTTTTGAATGGTCCCCATATTCAGGAGTCGTGGCAGTTGTTGTTTTATATGTAGCCTGCAGCTGCTGGTTGCATCATTTCTGAAAGTGTGGCTGTGCTGCTTATGCAGTGCTCCTGTTACCAGCCAGCTGGTTCTCATTTTGCCGACCTTGGAACGATGACAGGCTGAGTCAACCCACGTGGCGTTATTTAACGGTACGACAGAGGCTCAAATTCAAGACCCTAAGATGTTAAGCCAGCCACCTTAACCATTAAGCCAACACCAGGCTATGTCATGGCAGTGACCAGATTCAAGTTAATTGGAGTCTACAATGCACACAATGAAGAATAAGACCACACATGTACACTCCGCACAATACGAGCACGCATGTACATTGTACACAAACTGGATGTGAACTGACAATCATTTGTACTCTGCCAGAAACTTCTCTTATAGTTTAGATGTTTATAAAATCGATGTATAATGTTCTTATTTTAAAATTAATGGATTTATTGCATAGGAGTTCCAGTGGTTAATTGAGGTGGCCGGGGAGTCGAACAAAAGTTGGTCAAAAAATAAAAGTTTTGAAGGTTAAACACTCTCACTGTCGAGCTGTGGCGTGGACTATAAAACCTCTCGAAAACACTCCATTCCCGACATCTGTGCAGGATTTCAAGATCATTATCTGTTACCATATTTGATAGATTCCACGTTAGCTTGGGTGTTCAGTTATGCTTGCAATTGAGGAATTAAGCACAAGATGTCACCCAATGTCCTTTTTTGGTGGGGAGGTTACATAGCTTAAGGCTCATGGAAGAGCTGCAAAAAGCGCACGATCGAGTGCACACATGACAACACGTACACATGAACTCGACTTCAGGCAAACAGTCTCTGAGCTTGAGGAAGTGACACAACTTCCCAAAGTACTGTCCACACCAGCAACACAATCTTTATGACATCACGTTTCTCTCCACACTCAGCGGTGTAATTGAAGAGCCATTTCCTCCTCCCATTGGATGCCAACTTGTCAGGTGTATCCATGCTCTATCCTTTAAATATTGAATCTCCATTGAGGAAGCAGCACGTACCATTTTCAAGTCTTTTAAAATGACGCACTCGGCACGTGGTCGGAATCAAACCACAGACCTTCCAAACTCAGAGTAGATGTTCTGACGATTATGTCAGAGTCTCGTTTCTCACTCTGATTTTGTCCGAGTTTTCCCATTACTTCAAACATGTATCAAAATCTCAAATGAAGAACAATGACCAAGTTGTAACTTAAAAGGAATAAAACAGTTCTTCAGTATTCAAACATAATTCGGATGATCCATGAATGAAAAACATAATACTCATATGATCCAAAAGAAGACGATGTTGAGCACAGAGTAAGGGACATTTGTGTTGGACTCACCGAAGAGTCTTGTCACTACCAACAGAGAGTGCAAGTTTTCCAGATGGATGCACAGAAAATGACGTCACTCGACCCCTGTTAAATAAATGTTAAAATTAAAAAGCATGATCATTATATTTATTGCAAAAGTGCACGTCTCAAGAATATAGGGTGGAAGGACCAGCATAAATGTGGTCTAATGAGATGATAGAAATGTGATTAAAAAAAAAATAAATAAAAAAACAGAACAGCATGTAAAACGAACCCACCATGAACCGCACATAAACCAGAGTGAGAACAGTGTGCTACCCTCGTGAAATGGCCTACATTGGAAAGGCAATGCCGACTGCTATTTCAGTGATAACTCCATCAATTATAATTTCCTGAAGGTGACGATGATACACTGCCATGGCATTGCCTGGTTCCTCAAGAAGTGGGCAATGCTTGGTACGAAAGATACAGCGGTACGAAAGATACAGCGGCAATGACAAAAAAAGAACAATCAAAAAAATTCAGCATCGACATACCTCCAGTTGAAAGTTCATGGACACAATCTGCACAACCTACTTGAACATATTCCTGTAATTTCGAACAAGGAAATAAAAATGATGTCTGACTTTACCGATCTCGTTGAGGAAACAGACAACCTTGAAAAACTACACTCGACTGCCAATTTTGTGTTGTTGACTATTCGAACACATCATCATCGCATGGAAAGTTCTCTGTGGAACGGTCTCCCTAAGGTAGACCAATCGTACTATTCCAGCCATTGCCTTAAAAGTTGCAACACACCACCACCTTCAGTTGCAATTCAATTTCTTTCAACCACTTCTCACACCTCCTTCTGGAAGACGGCAGTCTCTGGAGCTCCTAGTCCTCATAATCTGTCTTGAGCAGAGCACATCGGTAAAACAGCTTCCACGGCAACTCGGTAAAGCTAAGTCCATTCTGATTTACTTAGAGATCATTGCAGTATATAAGGCCTCCATCCAAAGAATAATGGAGTACGAGTCCACATTCTGGAATGGTGCAGCAGCTTCCCATCTTGCTCCACTAGAGGCAATCAAGCCAAGGCCGTCAATATTATTGACATCACTCGAAAGAAGGTCGAGCTCCAAAGTCTGCTTCATTTTTTATTTTTTATTTATACACAATGTTGAGGCTCATCCTTTGAGAGCCAACACACAGAACAGTCAACAAGGAGATCAGGAGATGAGAGGGGCAGGAAAGGGAAGGACAAAACAGTGGGGAACAGAGACATTAGAAAATCTTCGGAAAGGAGAGGGATGGGGCAGAGTTCACGGGGTAAACAAGATGGGCACGACAGGGACTTTCAGGTACTTACACGACAGGGACTTTCAGGAAGGAAAGCAGGGTATTTGAAGGGGGTGGGTTTGGGGTGGATTAACGGGGATAGAAAAGACTGTGGTTTTGGATGGGGGAAGATAAGAGAGGGTGGTGAACAGCTGTTTTGAAGACCTGGAGGGAAGAGTGGGATTGAAGAGAGTGTGGGAGTTTGTTTCAGGGGTGGGGAAAAAAAGGAGGAATGAAAGAACGAAAGTGAGTAGTGATTCTTGATTTTGGTAGTTTTACCCGAAGAGGTAAAACTTTTATTTCTGGTAGTTTTTACCCGGGGGGGGGGACATATCGCAGACAGAGTGGGGGGGGAGGGAAGACCGGAGAGGAGACGGAAGAAGACAAAGGCCACTGACCATCGCAGAAGACACCAATGATCCTAAATGCCTTGGTTTCCACAGCGTGAAGCTGAGAAAAGTGAGAGACGGAAGCACCAACCAAGAGGGGAGAGCAGTACTCCATCAGGCCATGCACAAAAGCTTAGTACGTGGTCAGGAGCTCAGGTGTGCCAAAGGACTTTGCACGACAGAGGATGCCCAGTTGGCGACTGCCTTTGAAGTCCAGCTTGGAAATGTGGCTTTCCCAGGAAAGAACATGGCAGATAGTGAGACCCAGAAGCTTGACTGAAAGGACTTCTTGAAGCGGATTGTTGAGAAAGTAGAGGGGAGGGTGTTCCAGATTGTCCTTTTGGAGAGACATAGTGAGATTGTGAGATTTGTCAGGATTGAAAGACATGTTCCACATGTTGGACCAGCTTGTGATTTATCCAGATCTGCAGAGAGTGAAGAAGCTGCTGCTTGCCATTCTGAGGGATAACAGATGGAACGGCAGAGGGTGAAGTCATCAGCAAAGAGATAGAGGATTTTCCAGCGAGTTGGAGAGATCATTGATGAAAACCAGAAAAAAAAACAGGGCCCAGAACACTGCCTTGAGAATCTGCAGTGTGGACAGGAAGAGGGGATGAGAGAACTCCATTTAGGGCCACACGTTAACTGTGACAGGAGAGGAAGTCTGCGAGCTATAAGTGGAGATGTCCTTGGATACCATAGGACGAGAGTTTGGTGAGCAGGGCAGGGTGCCAGAACGTATCAAAGGCATGCGATATATCTCGGGATATGGCTCTGATTTCATGTCCGGCATTGAGGACCTCCATCCATTGTTGGGAGAGCGGAAGCAGCATATCCAGTGTAGAGTGACCTGGTTTGAATCCAAATTGATGATTGGACATCAAGCCATTGGAGAAGAGGAAGGATTTAATGTCTGAAGCAATGATGGATTCCATAACCTTGCTGATGATTGGGAGAAGGTTGATTGGTCTGTAGTTGCAGGGATCTGTTTTTGTACCTTTTATGCAGGGCGGTAATGTTTGTTGATTTCCAAACAGATGGTAGATGACCTTGAGCAAATGAGAGGGTGAACAGAAGAGATAGGGTGAGCAAGAGCAGAGGAGCAGGTTTTTAGGACACGTGGGCTGATGCCGTCTGGACCGGTTGCAGAATCTGAGTCGAGGTTTCACAGCAAGCTCTCCACCTTGTCAGGAGAAAAGAACAGAGTCCAGGGACAGTTGGGTGCGTTTGGGTAAGGTGTGTACAGAAAGCGATGGGCTTGGGTCGCAAGATTTAGAAGCAAACACAGAGATTCGGCATTCAGCCTTTTAACGTGTAGAGTCAGCTGTGCGGCCATTTGAGGTAAGGGAGGGGATGGAGGAGGAATATTCACCAGAAACAGACTTAACTAGAAGGGCACTTGGTGGAGCACATACCTCCACCATGTAATGTCTGATACATGAGAATATATTGGGCCAAATACATTTTTGAAATATCATGCTATACAGTACTACATCGTTTTGGCCCTGTATCTCAATGGTGAAGAATCAATTTAAAAATTAAATAAACCTCACATCCAGATCCAGATCTTCATCAAAATCGAATCAATTCGTCCTTGGGACATACCCAAGCTGTCCACAAAATTTCATCTGGATCCGTCCACAACGTTTTGACATATATGCACACAAACAGACAAACAGGGATGAAAACATAACCCACCTTCCACCTTGGGTGGAGGAGGTAACAAGACACCACCAGGATTTTGAGGAGGGAGACAGGTTTGAGAGTTCAGACTTGAGATTAGAAAGATGTTGATATCTGGCTCTCCTCAGGGTAGACACATACTTGTTCTGAGCTTTGTGGAAGGAACTGACATTGCCTTCAGTTGGAATTGCCTTCCCTGAGGCGAAGGTAAGTTGTGTCAGGACAACAGCCTTGCCACAAGCTTCAGTGTACCATGGGTGGGAGGAAGGGTAGTACAACTGAAGACTAGATGGGATAAATCTGTGCATGAGAGAGAGCTTGCCCACCACAAGTGAGTTGATGGACTTTCAGTTTTGTATTGCCTCATTTCTGGTGACACTCCTGCTCTCTCCACACATCCATCGTACCCCACCCACATATTCTTCCAGAAACCCACACCTGGCGATCCTCTCCGATTACAAGCAAACACCCACTTCCATTCGTTCATCCAACTCGCTGCGTCGGTTGTCTCTTGCTCCTACAATCAGTCTTAGTGTTGGAAAGGAAAAAAAAAAAAAAGTGATCAACACCGATTATAATTCTCGAATACGAGACAAATGACAACTTGACTGCTTACTTGTGAGCATGTAAAGTTTTCACACATTCCCACGATTTCACACCCCATAAGCAAATGTTGCCATCCTCTGCCCCACTCAGTAGGTGATGATCTCCAAAAAACTCAAGGCATGTGATGGTTCCTGTCAGCAACACGCATACATCGTTAATGACTCATGACACAACTGATCCCTTTACAAAAGGCAAAAACAACATGTTTCATGAACAAATATGAAAATAATGCAAAAACAAAGAAGAAAAAGAGCAATAAGTGAATGCCAACACCCACGAAGACTTCTTTTGTGTGGTGTGTTTTGTGTCATGCTTGTGTACTGGTGTGTTACGTAATTAATAATGGACACAATTCGAACTGCCACTTTATAACTGCTGGCAGTGATGACTGGGTACCAAGACATCCCGCTTTGATGGAACCTCACTTTGAAAGGACAATTGACCCTGACCCATGACTTTTATTGTTATTCAATTTAATTCAGAAAGAGATGAAAAGAAATTCAATTCATAACAAATGGAAGACCAAATAGGTACAGTGCTGCATTGGAGTCTTCTGAGGAACCCGTATATTCCCCCATCCAAAACCTCAATCTTTGCTAACTGCGTTAATCCACCCCAAACCCATCTCCTTCAAATTCCCTGCTTTCCTTCCTGAAAGTCCCTGTAATGTCCATCTTGCATACCCCGTGTACACCGCCCCATTCCTCTCTCATCCACACATCTCCTAACGTCTCTGTTCCCCACTGTTTTGTGCTTCCCTCTCCTGCCTCTCTTATCTCCTGCTCCCCTTATACGTTCTGTGTGTCAGCTCTCATACGAGCCTCGACATCGTGTGTGTGTGTGTGTGTGTGTGTGTGTGTGTGTGTGTGTATGTGTAAATACAGTAATATATATATATATATATATATATATATATATATATATATATATATATATATATATATATATATATATATATATATATATATAACATGAAAATCCCGAACAAGCAAAAAGCAAAGACAGAGTCATCAGGATAGGATTTGGGTTCCACTGTTACTCTACCGTCAAACCCATCCAGGCATAGCCAAGTGAGCAAATAAGGGCAAATATGGTGGGCAAATAAGCCCAAAATCCAGATCGGTGGTTCCGTTTGATATTTAACTGATGTTGACCATATAATCTTTGTCTCTTTGACAGAGTCACCGGGCTGAAGCCTCTGTGTTGGAGGTGACGCTTTGGTGTGAACTGCGTCCATTGGGGATTGGCGGAGTGCTCGTCACACTCCAAATGTTTTGAGAGAATATATATATATATATATATATATATATATATATATATATATATATATATATATATATATATATATATATATATATATATATATATATATATATATATATATATATACACACATATATACACATATATGAGGTGTGTTCAAAAAGTATCTGACCTTTGTTCATAAAAAATACTCGTATCCAGATACAACAAACTTACACTAATCTCCTTCCGAGTAGTCCCCTTGGGCTGCCACACACTTCTCCCAACGGTTCTGCCACTGTCGGAAGCAGTGCTGGAACACCTCTTTTGGGATGGCACGCAGCTGGTCCGTCGCATTCCGCATGATGTCTTCTCTGGACTGAAATCTGGTCCCTTTCAGGGGCATTTTCAGCTTGGGGAAAAGCCAGAAGTCATACGGAGCCATGTCGGGAGAGTCGGGAGCCTGACGAAGCACAGGTGTGTTGCGTTTGGCCAGCAAACTCTGTATCAAATGTGAAGAATGGGCGGGTGCGTTATCGTGATGGAGCTGCCAATTGATCGCTGCCCACAGGTCCGGCCGTTTGCGTCGCACAGCATCACAAAGGCGACGCAGTACCTCTTGGTAGTACTCTTTGGTGATGGTTGTGCCGTGTGGTGCGTACTCGTGATGAACCACGCCAATGGAGTCAAAGAGGATGGTCAGCATGACTGACATTGCTGCGGACCTTCATTGCTTTTTTTGGCCTCGGGGATGTTGGATGCTTCCATTGTGATGACTGGAACTTGGTTTCTGGGTCGTACCCATAAACACAGGTCTCATCGCCAGTGATCACTGTGTTGAAGAAGTTGGGATGGCTGTTCACAGTCTCTCCAGCATGTCCTGTGCGATCTCCAAACGGAGTTGCTTCTGCTCGATCGTTAGCAGCTTTGGCACAAACTTTGCTGAGATTCTCCTAAAGCCCAAATCCTGTCACAATGGAATAAACGGGTCCATTGCTGACGCCCACCTCGTCTGCAAGTTCTCCGATAGTGATTCGATGATCCTGCATCAGCAGGGTCCTCACTTGGTCAATGACGATCTCATTTTGGGATGCAGTAGCGTTGTTCAAGTCTTCCTGTCATTTTGTCAAAAACGAAAATCCGACGGTGCTCACTTACACTTCCTCACTCAATCAGCGGTCTGTCGGCGACTGACAGCTTCTGCAGGCGGGAAAATATTCACGCATACGGATTTGGATCGCCTACATATGTGCACCAAAGCACGCCTCCCGAGCTTCATTTGTTTCCGCAGGAAAAATTAAGGTTGGATAATTTTTGAACACACCTCATATCTATATATATATATATATATATATATATATATATATATATATATATATATATATATATATATATATATATATATATATATATATATATATATATATATATATATATATATATATATATATATATATATATCTTCTTCTTCTTTCGGCTGCTCCCGTTAGGGGTCGCCACAGCGGATCGTCCGTATGATCCGCATACTGATTTGGCACATGTTTTACGCCGGATGCCCTTCCTGACGCAACCCTGGTCGCCTCTTACGACACAGGGATATGGTACACCTATTCTAACCGGGGTATACACCGGCCCAGTATACTGGTACTAACTTCGCCGACTTCGGAAGGCTGGCAGGCTGAGTCAACCCCCTGGTGTATTAATTCAGTGGCCAAACGGGGCTTGAACTCAGGACCTTTAGGATCCCAAGCCGCTGCACTAACCACTGCGCCAACACCAGGCTATATATATATATATATATATATATATATATATATATATATATATATATATATATATATATATATATATATATATATATATATATATATATATATATATATATATATATATATATATATATATACATATATATATATATGTATATACATATATATATATATATAGATTGTTGTAGATTTTCGCCACTCCGGCGTGCGGACGACTGCCTTTAGCTCAATTGCGGCCGTGAGTGCCCACCGAACGTGGCAATCTCATCGCAGCTTCCGGATCAACGCCGAAACCCAGTTACGGGTATTATTCACACACCATAAACCAGCCAACTATTCTGTCCACGCGCTACAGGGTCAATCGCCGAATTGTCGATATAAGCAATTGCCGCTTAAGCAGCTCGTTCCATATGCGTTTGCCGAGCGGTTTTATATCGCCAAGCCCCGTCGGACCAGATGTACGTTTTAGCCGCTTATAATCAGCCAGCTAATATCCCGAACGCAATTATGGCAGTCAATGGCAGAAAGTGACACAACGAGCAGGTTAACATTCAAAAATGGGGACATTTATTTCAACACAGGCATGCATGCAATGCAATGAATTTGGGGGGGGGGGGGGGATGGGGAAAAAGACACGAGCAAAAACCTACAGCCGATGTCTATTATGTAATGTACATGCACTTAATCAGTTTGTTACTTATGGACAAGGCGCCACAGACTTTCATGCAAGATCCAAGAAAGAAAGGAAGAACCGGGCTCGTGAGCCTTTATAATTTGCTCGGAGCCGGGATTACCGAAGGGGCTCCGAGAGACCGAGCGGGCTACCTGACCACCCTCTTGATATGACTCGCTGGGTCCTGGTTCAGCGACCCTCGGTGTCTTTGCCTGCACTCCAACCTCCGAACTCTCCAGCTCTCTTGCCGACTCCACCACACCAGCGCAGCGCGAAATCGAACGCTCTCTCCAAGCGCTCTTCTCCAAGAGCTCTTCCTGACTTCACCACACCAGCGCAGCGCGAACTCGAACACTCTCTCCAAGCGCTCTTCCCAACTCCACCACACCAGTGCCTCTCTCCAGCTCCTCTCTCTCCAACTCCCACTCATTCTCCAAGTCGTTCTGATTTAGGCGAGCAAACGCGGCCCTTTATAGCCCCCGGTGCTTCGCTCCTTCACCTTCTACCCTTCACCCCCGGCTGGCTCCGCCCCTTTCGCCGTTTTGATCCGATGTTGCTGTCAAACGCGGCCGTGTTAGGAATCACCATCTTCACGTGGACGTGTTTGGAATCACTGGCTTCATGCGGTTGTGGTGAAGATGGTGAGGAGATGATGGCGGTTGTGGAGAAGATGGTGAGGAGATGATGGCGGTTGTGGAGAAGATGGTGAGGAGATGATGGCAGTTTAAAATAAAAGACAGAAAAGAATAACACTACCTCAAAGGTTCACAGCCCGGCACACGAACAAATCCCGTTAAACATCGGTGGGGAAATCTAACCTGGAACACACACTTATCGACATAACTGATCTTTGGGGAACCTGAATGGGGACCTGTGAATTTCCACAACCGTAACACTACCCCCTCCCCTTTTTACAGACTCGTCCCGAGTCGTCAAATTTTCATGTGCCTTCATGTGTAAGTTCTCCCCTAAACTCGTACGATTTACCTTCGGATCCCTGAGCACGACATTTGGTGTATCCGTGTCCCAAAAGTAAATAACATATGGGCTGTGTAACGAACTAAACAAACTCACTCGTACAGACGACTTTTACTCCAATTGCCGGTGCTATGACAAACATGCAGGGGGAGCAAAACTCATTTACAATTTTTACCTTAACTTAACCTTTTACATTTTACACTAAACCATGGCCCAGGACTGATGGATTCTGTGGGAAAAAGGGCATGGCAAAGTTATTCAGTATTTTAGGGTGAGCGCTCTGCAGCTGAAGGTCGGATGTCTTCGGGGCCTGTTCAAAAGGCCTCGTTGTCTGGCACAGAACCTTTTTCATGTCTTCAGCTGCTGGAGGCAACTCACCCCAACCCAGCATGCCATATGCCATCCCACAGGCCATTCTTGAAGCAGGGAGCCAGGCTGCCCAAATGCAGTCTCTGGCTCATGAAATAAATGCAGGACTGAACATAAGAAGGTAGCCGGCTGCCCAATGCAGTCCCAGGCCTCCCGATTGAAATGAGCGCAGTTGAGCAGTGAACAGAAGCACAGGGAGGTAGCCGGCTGCCCAATGCAGTCCCAGGCTTCCCCCCTTGAAATGAACTGGATGACGCAAGCAAAAACAAACGGTGCACGGGCTGCACCAATGCAGTCCCCGTGTGCGGCTGCCTGCAGGGCAGTCCCTGCAGAACACTGGATGGGCACTGACACAAGCAAACACAATGGTCGGCGATGCTGCCTGCAGGGCAGTCCCAGCAACTTGCATGATGATCCTGGCGCACATGGTGATGGATGGACACAGGGGCAAATGCAAACACAAGGGCTAGCAGGCATGGGGTCAAGGCAGAGGCAGGCAGACAAGGCATGGCAAGGCCGGAACAGGCTGCTGTAGCACAACACGCTGGGTGGTGAAGCTGGCCGGCCTCTGGTCTCGTTCAATGAGGTTTGTGGAGGGATTGCGGTGGTGCTGGCCGGTCTGAAGGCGGGCTCGGACCTACTCGACCTACTGTCTCCCACCCAACCTATCGCCTTTGCCTGTCTCTGTCCACACCCACTGCCTTAGTTTGCAAAAATCCAAATTTAGCCCCATCTTATTTATTTTATCATTATTTTTCTTTTATAATTGTCTCCCACCCCCTTTTATCGTCTCTGTCCGGCTAACCTATAGTGTCACCGAGCCTACTCCCAACCCCTATGTTCCCTTCCTGGAGGGGAATAAGGGAGAGCTAGCGTCCTGTCTTGAGGCCCAATTAAGCTTCAGAATGGCCTCCTCAGATCTCAGCGATCAAACCCAAGGTGGGTCCAGCGGCCCACTGAGAGCGAAGGGATGGATGGTGCAGAGGGGTACACTTCCCTATCTACCCTAACATTTATTAACCTTAACTACCCCGGGGCTTTCAACAAACGCCTCTCACTTAATCTATTGGTTCTACCAACCAAGATTCCCGTCATCTGTGTTGGTGTCCTCACAAATTTGGGCCTTGCCCTCCAATTTTCCTTCGTGCCCTTGCACGGTCTCATGGCTGGGCCACGTGGCTCGCTTGGCAGGAACTACCCTCTGCCGATTTTCCAACTATGGAACCCACGGGCCCTGCGACTGTCTCCGAGCCTACTAGCTCCCGAGAATCTGGGGAGCGCCCTCCTTGGCTACTCCCCCTCGATGCTCACGTGGCAGGCTGGCACCACGGGCCCCTTTCCCCAGGTGCCAGTGCTCACGACACTGCCCATGTGGCCGCTGGCGCTATGGGCCCCGCTTCATGCGGGCCCACCCGTGCCCACTACGCTATCCTGGCCCCTCTTGGGCCCTTGGCCTACCACGGCCACCTAGCCTGGTGCCCGGGGTGCCCACTAAGCGATACTCACCATTCGCAGCCACGCTCCCAGCCCGTCAACAGGACTCCTGCACACTTCCAAACGGATTTCGAGCCTACATTCTCACCAACAGCAAAACGACCTCCATTTTGTCAATTTGGCTAACCCACTACCTGACTTCACTCTGACCCCGGGGTCCCTTGGGTAGGAATCACTCCTCCCCCCAATCAGTCATCGCACCATGCTTACCACATTCGCTCCATACACTTAGGCCCGCTGGCCCTCACTCACTCAACATGTTTCCTTTCACAACTCATCTCAACACATTGCTGAACACTGCCATTCTTCTTCACTGGAATCCCTCATCTAACTCGTTATCCCTCGTCATCCCTTAAACTAGTAACACATCCTTTTAATGAACGTAGCTAAGCTACGTCCCCTCTACACATTCAAAGTCTGTCAGTGTCTCAAAATCTATTTTTCCTTTCTAAATCTAAACTGACGTTCCCAATAACTAACCATTCCACGGGCTTCATGAAGAATTGTCCCTGCCCCATGAAGCCCGTCTAACTATCACTAACCCATCCCCTTAACTAGTGGCGTTCCTGTGCCCTCTGCAAGGGGTCTTCTACCCCTGCCCAGGAATCCTGTATACCCGAAGTGGCAAGGCTTCCTTTTCTCTCTTTTTTTTAATGTGCACCAGCGCGGCAAATCACAACTTGCACTCGTTTCCTGTGCCGTCATGGCAGCTGTTCGCGTTTCTCGTCCGTTCCTCTTGGACGGTACCATCCGGCAGGGATTTCCCTTCTGCCAGATTCCAACCATGCATGCAGCCACGACGTCACTGCACATCCCAAGCAAGCCTTGCGTTTTGAGGGGTTCCCCACGCGAGCACATGTGCTCTGCTCGCCAGTGACCCGCGCCGCGGAATCCCTGATGACGTCACTCGCACCCCAAAACCGCGCGATTTCTCGCGAAAGCCGGGGCACGCGTATCACATCGGGGAAACCGCTTCGCGCGCTCTGCGAACACAACGTGCGACACAGGCCACACAGAGCTTTACACACACGCTCGCCTGGAGAACCCGTCCGATCCAAATTCACTATTCCCAGCCTAACTTCTGTCCGTCCGCGGGATCGGCTTGTATCCACCGCGGGCGTTTCCGGACCAGATTTCACTCGTTCAGGCGCGCACGTGGCGACCTCATGCGAAGCACAGCACGGACCCCGCGCACGCTGGCTGCTGTGCGACTCCAGCACGGTCCTTGAAACGACTACGGCCGCTACACGGCCCGTCTCTCGTCTGGCACCGTCTTTGTCGCCATTCAACGCACGCACTCCCACGTGCCATGTCGCTTACACACATCGCCAACTGTCACTCAGACACGCGGTTGCATGTTCTCGCATACCAACCGCCAACTCCCTTTCACACCGCGACCTCACACATGCGTTTGCTCTCACACACAGCCTTTCACCCACGCTATGCGCACGTTTCATCACGAATTTCGCCACTCTCGTAACCACACACACCGGGACAATCACGCAGGGAATTTGCGCCACCACAAGTGCTCCCGGGGTCCCCATACCCCCCCAAGCTCCGCGTGTACCCGTTCACAGCACTCGCCCCTCCTAACTCGCACGGCGCGACCGAACCCACCTGGTCGTGATCCGCTTCAAGGGGGCATATTCCCTCCCCTCGTTCCTGAAGGAGGCCATCCTGCTGCTCGCACCGGGTCATGACACATTCCGCCAGCTCACCCCCATTGTCCTCCACTATTTCTACCTGTGTGTGCTCGTCTTTCACCCCGATCAATTCACCCTCTATCTCCCGTGTCTCTGTTTTTATTTCCGTTGTCTTTGTTGTTCGTTCCGTCATCTCCTCGTGTCTCGCCCTACACGTTCCAGTCACCCATTTTAATTTTTCCCTCTCTGTCACCGTTACTCTCTTAGTCACCTTCACAAGTCTCTGTCCTTTTTGTTTCCTTTCCAACTCTCTCATGTTTTTCCTTCTCCAATCTCATCGTTTCTTTAAATTGGCTGATTTCCTTTTCCTGTTTCATTCGTCGTTCTTTCACTATCTCCACGTACTTCAACCTTGCTTTCTCCTTTAGTCGTTCTTGTCCTTTTTGTTTCCTCTCCCACTGTCTCTCATGTTTTTCCTTCTCCAATCTCATGATTTCTTTCAATACTCTTTCTTGCATCTCATTCTTTAATCTTGCTTCTGCTTCTAACTGTTCGATCTGCACAGTGTGGTTCTTTAACATTTCATTCTCCGTTCTCTTTCTTTCCTCTCTCAATACAACATCCTCAGCTCGTTTTGTAATCCCGTCTCTTTGTTTTGGCGTTTCGGTAACTCAGAAGCTTTTTTTTCTAATTCCTTTCTCATCTCCACACCTCTTTCACATTCTTCCTTCCTCATTTCATCCATTCTCTTGCCGTATTCCTTTAGTTTTTATTTTTAGATATTTCTCTCTTCTTTTTATCTTATCTTCGAAGCTTCCTCTTATCTGATAGGCTGATCTTACCTTTTTCTTCAGTTGTTGCAATTTCAAATCGTGTTTCCGTTTTTCCTTTTTTAGCTT
Source organism: Eptatretus burgeri (assembly GCF_056783735.1). NCBI lineage: Eukaryota > Metazoa > Chordata > Myxini > Myxiniformes > Myxinidae > Eptatretus > Eptatretus burgeri. The sequence continues at coordinate 76,555,098 of NC_140969.1, read as the reverse complement.
TGTTTTTCCATTCTTCTTCCAAGTTCTCTCTATCCCGGGAGTTACTAATTTGCTCTTCCTCTATTCTTTCGTTCAGTTTGCTCTTCATGTTCCAACTCATGGGTACTCCACTCTACTTTCCTCATTTCTCCCTGTAGTTCTTCGAACTGTCTTGACTTTTCCAACAATTCTTCCTTCCTTTCCTCCAGATGTTCCTCTCCTCTTTTTATCTTCTGTTCTGGGCTTTCTCTTATCCGATTGCCTGATCTTACCTCTTTCTTCAGATGTTTCAATTCCAAATCGTGTTCACATTTTTTTCTTTTCTATCTTTTTTCCCCATTCTTCCTCCAAGTTCTTTCTATTCCTGGAATTACTAATTTGCTCCTCCACCATTCATTTGTTCAGTTCGCTCTTCTCTTGTTCCAACTTATGGGTATTCCCCTCTACTTTCCTCATTTCTTCCTGTAGTTCCTTGACCTGTCTTAACCTTCCCATCAAATCATGGGTAATCCGCTCTACTTTAATCCATTTCTCCCTGTAGTTCCACGCCTGTGTTGGCTAAGTCTCCTCCAGCTCCCGAATTTGTTTCTGTGCATCGGCCAATTGTTGTGACTCCTTATGCACATAATCCTCCTGAACCTCGTCTGCGCACCGCTGTGCCTCGTCCAATTCAATCTGCAATTCCTCTACACAGTTATCACGACACCTCCAAGGCATCCGACAATCGTGCATGAGGCTCATGAATGTATGCGTTGGCGTCCTGATTCGTCTGCCCCGGCGTATACCGTGTCCACGTGGCCTGAACCGGTGGGCGGGAGCGCTTCCCCCGTGCCGTGCGGCTTGTTGCGCTAATAATAGCAACCCGCTTATGCCTTGTGCCGCGCTGATTCGCGGCCGTGCCGCCATTTTGCGTATCGGAAATAAAAAAATTACAAAACTCGGAATTTAATGGAACCGGAGGGTCGCTTCGCACACCCTTGATCCGGTTCCGTTAATTTCGCTTGGAGGAGGATGAATTTGAACCCCACATCCTGACAACAGTGTTGTAGATTTTCGCCACTCCGGCATTCGGACGACCGCTTTTAGCTCAATTGCGGCCGCGCGCGTCCAACAAACGTGGCAATCGAGTCGCAGCTTCCGGATCAACGCCGAAACCCAGCTGCGGGTGTTTTTAACACACCATAAACCTGCCAACTCTTCTGTCCACGTGCTACAGGGTCAATCGCCGAATTGTCGATATAACTAACTATTCGCGCGGACAGAAATGCCGGGAGTTTATACCTCGATGGAGCCTGCACGAAAACGAGCCGCTTAAGCAGCTCGTTCCGTATGCGATTGCCGAGCAGTTTTATATCGCCAAGCCCCATCGTACCAGATGTACGTTTTATTGGCTTATATAATCAGCCAGCTAATATCCCAAACGCAATTATAGCAGTCAATGGCAGAAAGTGACACAACGAGCAGGTTAACATAAAAAAATGGGGACATTTATCTCAACACAGGCATGCATGCAATGCAATGAATGGGAGTGGGGGGGGGGGGGAATGGGGAAAAAGACACGAGCAAAAACCTACAGCTGATGTCTATAATGTAATGTACATGCACTTAATCAGTTTGTTACTTATGGACAAGGCGCCACAGACTTTCATGCAAGACCCAAGAAAGAAAGGAAGAACCGGGCTCGTGAGCCTTCATAATTTGCTCGGAGCCGGGATGACCGAAGGGGCTCCGAGAGACCGAGCGAGTTACCTGGCCACCCTCTTGATATGACTCGCTGGGTCCTGGTTCTGCGACCCTCGGTGTCTCTGCCCGCACTACAACCTCCGATCTCTCCAGCTCTCTACCCGACTCCACCACACCAGCGCAGCGTGAATTCGAACGCTCTCTCCAAGAGCTCTTCCCGACTCCACCACACCAGCGCAGTGCAAACTCTAACGCTCTCTCCAAGCGCTCTTCCCAACTCCACCACACCAGCGCCTCTCTCCAGCTCCTCCACCCCCGACTGGCTCCGCCCCTTTCACCGTTTTGATCCGATATTGCCGTCAAACGTGGCCGTGTTAGGAATCACAGTCTTCACGCGGACGTATTTGGAATCACCAGCTTCACGCGGTTGTGGTGAAGATGGTGAGGAGATGATGGCGGTTTAAAATAAAAGACAGAAAAGAATAACACTACCTCAAAGGTTCACAGCCCAGCACACGAAACAATTCCCGTTATACAATCGGTGGGGAAATCTAACCTGGAACACACACTTATCGACATAACTGATCATTGGGGAACCTGAATGGTGATCTGTGAATTTCCACAACCGTGACAATATATAAATATATATATATATATATATATATATATATATATATATATATATATATATATATATATATATATATATATATATACACAAGTTTTTGACCATATCAATTTTATAAATTAGGCCTGTGTTGACCTTTTGACCTTCGAAATAATTGGTTGTTGAATTAATTGACCTGATATGCAAATCCTATTCAAATTTCAAGTGAATCGGATAAAAATGGACAACTTTAGAAATTTGGCCTATGTTGACCTTTTGGCTTATGGTGACCTCAAAATTAATAGGTGGTTGAATTCAGTGACCGGATATGCAAATGCTCTTCAAATTTCAGGTCAATTGGATGAAAATTGAAAATTTTAGAAACAATTTAAATATTTGGCCGATGTTGGTTTGACCTTATGGCCTATGTTGACATTTTGACTGACATTAACCTCAACAATAATAGGTGTTTGAATTCAGTGATCAGATTTGCAAATCCTGTTCAAATTTCAAGTCAATCAGATGAAAATTGAGAATTTTAGAAAATTTGGCCTAAATTGACCTTTTGGCCTATGTTGACCTTGTTGGTCAACCAAATTTTATGAAACTTCAAAGAGGAACCGTCGCAGGGTCGGTGACCATAACCTCCGAAACTTTCAGAAGGATCGGCTGAATGATTTTGGCTGGAGGAGAGTGGACAGACACACAAACAAGACAAAAGAAACAAACTTGTCAATAAAAATTTATTTTGCTAACTAACAAACCAACATAACAGAGAAATGGACCCAAATGCAATATCCTCTCCTCTGGCGAGGGTAATAAACAAAGAAACAAACAAAAGAGAAAGAGTAATGCGTGGACAGTCATGGGAAAAAGCTGTCCCCTATATATCATATTCAGTTTTTGTTTTCCTTCTGTTAACTACATCAAGATTCAGAATTAGGAAAGAAATGTTACACAACAAGCTGGTAATCAAATACATTTACAAGTCTACATGAACAAACAGACAGTCAAGAGATGTAAACAACCAACACTGATGGGAAAAAGAAGAGTATGGCAGTGGATTAGAAAAGACTGTAAATGGAAGTGGGATATGACACAAGGAAGTGATGAGCTGCAAACTTGAAGCAGCCAAGGAAAGAACGTGATTGAATAAACACTGTAAAGTGATTCCGAATGCAATTTTTTTTTTTTTGAAAGAAAAGAAAGGGACAAAAGAATGAAAGTGAATAAGAACCGTCGATATTGAAAGGTGAGCAAAGAGGTGTGTGCTGGATGAATGTGGTCCCCAATGTGGAGCTGGAGAGGGAAGGGAGACCAAGAGTGAGGGGGGACAGTCCATTACAAGATCATCAACGTGAAGCGGTTTATGGCGAGAAGGTTGCAGACCCTATGTGACCACCTCTTGTTGGCTGAAACTGAAAATTTTGAGGGTTTTTGTTTTTAATCTCCACAGCTTCCAGCAGCAAATGGTACAATGCAGGTGGGCTGGTCCAAAAGGAAGAGCAATACGCCATTGCACTTTGAACTTACATGTTGCAAGACGCTCTGGAGATGCAAAGGACTTTGCTTGGTGCTGAATATGCAGTTTGTGGCTGATCTTCAGGTCTACCTGGAAGATGTGGCCCCAACAGAGCTCAGGGCTGATTGGAGGCCCTAGGGCAGGGGTCTCCAACCTTTTTGGGTGGAGGGCCACAAAACCAAAGTGGTGAGGGGCGGAGGGCCGCACCCAAAATATATATATATATATATATATATATATATATATATATATATATATATATATATATATATATATATATATATATATATATATATATATATATATATATATATATATATATATATGCAGAAATTTAAACAAAAATTAGTGCTGAATATATTTTTCTTGCCAAAGAATATGATAAATGAATAATCGTGTTAAAAACACGTGTCTAATATGAATCAAAATCAAAATAACAAGCCGGTAGGCGACATGGCTGCTCGCTCGAGATGGAAAGTTGGCCGACGCGACTAGCCAATATGCATGTGCATGCTATCAATCAATTTAGCACAATAAATATGATTATCACAGCCCTCTTAGTTTACCCCCAGAAACCCGCCTTGTGAAATTTCAGGCATGTTTCCAAAGAGACTCTCACAAATGGCAGCCCAAGTAATTGCATTTATCTATTCGCTAAATTTTTTTTTTTTTTTGTATATGATGCTGTAAGACATTCTCCTTGGGCACAAAAAAACAGGTCCCTCGGAGGTATTGATTTTTTTTGTACAGTCCACAATAAGTGTACGATGTACGATAAAGTATTTTAGCTGTTGCTAAGCAACGGAGGTGTGCATAGCAACCATTCATTTTTGTGTACATGCTAGCCACATTGTACACATTTCACCCAAGTTTCATCAAAATCAGACTCTTTCTCTTAGAGATATTCGCAATTAACCGTTTCTGAAATGTTCGACATGTACTCGCCCAAAACCTATCTCCTCCTACCAATATTTTTTGTTAGGGCTGCAAATTGGCATGAAGGGAGCTAGATAGATTGCGCACAGAACTTTAAGCTTCGATTTTTCGATTTCTTTTTGTTTTTTTTTTTCGATTTTTTGACCACTTTAAAGGGAAGTTGCTTGGGCCCAGGGTCCCATATTCGAAAGCACACGATTCCTAGAAATATTGGTCCTACCTACCAAATTTCATTGGAATGGGTTGAGTAGTTTCACCCCTAGGCTTGACCAAAGCTTCGCAGACAGACAGACAGACAGATGGAAATGTCCAGAATAAGGGTGCTCATAGAGCAGCCAAAATTTACAGAACGCTTTGATCATTGACCCTGACAAATTGGCAGTATCGCGGGCCGCATTGTAATGTAAACTTAATACGGCACTGCGGGCCGCATAAATCCATCTAAGGGGCCGTGGGTTGGAGACCCCTGCCCTGGGGTTTTAAGCGAAGGAACTTAAGGCCGATTCACAGACAGTCATTTTCTTGGGTGGTCACCATTTTTCTCAGATTAAGTTGATCAAAATAAAGACAATGAGTATGTTATATATTAAGACTTAGACATACCATCATTAACCTCCCACACTGTCCAACAGACACTAAAATAACTTGTGACAAGTTGAATATTGGTAGACATTAAAGCCTGCCTGAAAAATGGGTAGCTTGGATTATTTGCTTGCATGAGTTGTTCAAATTTTTGCATGTCTCAAAGTATTATACAGGTTGAACAAATTTATAACGATTTCAATGCTTCCCGTCCTGCCCGGAGAGTTAAAATTGTGCTTCACGAGTTCCTTCCATCGTTTGACTGCAAAGTCACCAAAACTTTAACCCTCCATCTGCAGTTCAAGCTGCATAACATGCAAACACAATACCTTCATGTTCTTGCAGCTCTCCATACTCCACCCTCTTCGTGAGATCGTACAGCTTGATCGTTTCATCGCGACTTCCTGTAGCAAGGTACTTCGTACCAACAGACACAGCTGTCAGAGAAGCTGTGTGCCCATGATGTGTGAACGTCGGTTCAAGTTTCCAGAGACCCTGTGGAAAAGGCCACAGTAGGAGGGATGTTAGGAGAATATTTGAAGCAACAATTTCAACAAATGCCATTGTGATTTTAATTTTTTTTTTACAAGATCTAAGGCTCGTAATGGAGCTGTCACTGTCACTGTCACTGTCACACACACACACACACACTACAAGACAAATGCAGACATTGAACTTGCAGAAAGTGCTGAAATTTCCTTGGGCACTCAAGGTATGAGCGACGTCAAAACAATGGCACCACATATCAATCAGTGGGGCATTTCCTAAGTAGGAGTTTCCTCTTCTCCATGGAAGCCAACCTGCGGGGATTGTCCGTGCTCTTAACCTTTTAAGTGCTGAATGTCATGCAAAGAAGCAGCACAAAGACAATAGGGGGGGCAGGGATGAGGGAGCATAATAAATGTAAATTGTATAAAATAGTTTTAAAAGCTGTTAATTGTCCCATGCTAATTAATAAATAAAATTCAACAAACTAACAAGAAGAACATATTTAAATGGCCGAATTGAGAAAACAAGTTCAGAACAAGGTACACACATTGACTTTCCCAACACACGAGAATATAGCTCGTGATTCTACGATTCAATCTAAACACGGTGTTTATTTGCCCATTAGTCGATGAATTCATTTGTAATTGAGATAGATGTAGAGGCTCCATAATGAACCATTAATCAGTTTAAAAATAATGATACGGACAAAAATACAAAGTTTCAAATGTGTGGTACAGCAAAGCATGCAAAATTACATTGCTGCAATTAATAAATATACAAGTGTGGTGGCACACTTTCCTTTCAGCTGTCGAATCAGCGTTCAATTCTCGGTATGACTATAGACTGTCGGATTGGTGCTGCAGAGCAGAGAGGTAGGGTGTTGAATTTCAAAGTGCGCAGTCTATCAGGATGGCCATCCCATCTGCTATGATAATTTGGTGAACGTTAAAGACCAAATCATGATTTTCATGACAGAAGCGACGAGTTATTGCCGGTACCCTGAACAAATGACAAATTCCTGCCAAAATCAGCTCATGTTGAACGTTAGGATTGACCAGGCAGTTCCTGAATTATTTGAGCCAAAAGCTTGCCGCAGCTGACCCCACAAGTTGGGAATCATTGAGACTTGTTTTTTTTTTTTGTATACATGATCGAGGCACGTGGAAGAGCGAAAGTAGAATGGAAGGGAACAAAATGGAAAGGGGAAATGCCAACAGCAAAGCAGAAGTGAGGGTGAGATCAAGGGAAGGGGAGAAAGGACACGTGGGGAAGAACAAGTTGCACACAAGCTGAAACACGAGAGGAGAAAGGGGAAAGTGGGGATTACAAAGGGATGAAACAGAAAAGGAACAAACCAACACGCAACTAACTCGAAGGGCACTCGGTAGAGCGCATACCTCCGCCACGTAATGCATGATCCACGAGAACATATCGGGCCCAATACATTTTTGAAATATCATGCTATATATCGTTTTTGGCCCGATCTCTCAATGGTGAAGAATCACTTAAAAAAATTATAGTGGTCGGATCTGGATTCGGAACTTCGTCAGAATCGAATCAGTTCGTCCTTGTCACACACCCAACCTG